>NC_068982.1:148600600-148604091 GCF_001194135.2 Octopus bimaculoides | reverse complement strand
TAATACGGGTGACTAGGCTGTAGCCAACACTGCCAGATATTTTGAGCATCTCTGCAGTGATTCCTGATGGGCCGGGGGTTTTCCCTGTCTTCATACTCTTAATTGCTTTATCTACCCTGGTACTGTCAACTCGGATAGCTGGTCCCTCTGTCGGGTCGACATACGGCAGGCTCTCTTTCTCCCATTCATTCTTTTTATTAAGCAATCTATCGTAGTGGCATCTCCAGACCTCTACAGATAGATAGACAGAGAGAAAAAGAGAGAAAGAGATAGGTGAATGAGTAGATAGATAGATAGACAGTCAATAAGGCACAGAGAGAGATATACAAACAAACAGACTGATAGAAGGCAGGTAGAAAGATAAATAGATAGAGACGGATGGACAGATGAATGGATAGACAGACAGACTAGACTGACATACAGATAAATGAATAGAACATAATAGATACACAGACATACTGGGAAACAGACATGTATAGTTTCCAGCAATACAGACGGCATATTAGTTAGTCACTGTGGGACAATGGATTCTTAAATATTTGATAATATAGCAGCAGTACATTTATATCATGGCAGTATTTGTTTTCTATTTGTTCCTTTTGACTGACCACCATAGTGGAGCTTAAAGACAATTGTTAGTTTAGCATTTCACATATGCAGTTTCAATATTATTCCTCAAAGCCTTTCCTCTGAAATTTTTTGTTCTCTCGTATGATGTTGTTGATTGAATGTAACTGGTTTCTGATAGACTGGAATGTAAAGTTTGGTTGTTTCTATTGTATGTATTGCCTTCTAAGTGTTTATATGTTTTATTTTATTTTATTTTGTTTTTTTGGCGTGTTTAATGTGTTAATGGTAATTCAGGAGAGATTCTAACATTATTCATCAGTCTTCTTTAGGGGACAAAGAGAAAATATCAAAAAGGTGTCTCTGTATGATGCTTTTAGCGTTTGATTCTATGAAATGATTTTTGGAGTCTGGGAATCAAATTCTATATGTGCAATGGTTTCTTTTGTAGCTGCTCTGGATAGCACACTCACATAGCAGCAAACCAACCAAGTCACCCACCCACCCAATCAACCAACAAACCAACCAGCCGACCAACTAACCGACTGACTTACTACACACTAATGTAATTTTTGATTCAGTGTTAGCATATATAATTTGGCATTAGGAAGGACATCCAGCTGCAGAAACCATACCAAAGCATACAGCAGAGAGCTTGGCACAATTTTCTGAATTGCTACTTCCCGCCAAACATCCAAAATCATGCCAGCATGGAAAAAACAAACGTTAACGGTTAATGATGATGGTAGTGGTAGTGGTGGTAATATTTGATGTAGTGAGAATCAAAATTGTTATTAGAGATAATTATGTAGTGAAAAACCAATAATGTTACCTCAATAACAGATATTATTTTAATTGTTTGAGTTAGTGTGAGAGACAGCTCTGGACATGTTTTTGGTTTTATTAGCTCTCCTCAGTGAAGTATAGACTTCACTGTACTTGCAGAATTAGAGATAAGAGACTAACTAAGTAGGTGTACAATAATGTATATGAATAGGTATGAAAATTTAGTATATTTATAATATTAAATGACTGATATGTATTACACAGAGAGACAGCTACACATAAAACAATGGCTAACTTGGGGGTTGATTTGTTCATTTAATTTCTTCAAGACATGTCTCAGCATGGCTGCTGTCCAATGACTGAAACAAGATAAAAGATATGTAATAAAAGAAAAAAGATATTTAAGAATTTAAATGAGTGAAAATCAAAAAAGCTAAGGAAAGACAAATTATTCAGTGAAGAAAAGATGACATTCCTTTAGCACTGGAAGCTCCTAAATGGTTTTTAATTATACAAAGAAAGGGTTTCAACAGACTTTTCCTCTACCAAATTCCTCTCAAAAAGGCCATTGAATGAAATCAGAACCAGAATCATGCGGTTGTAAAGTAAGCATCTTAACTTCACAGAAATGCCGAGGTATATCAGGACTTTGAATAATATTATTTTAATGATATCTTACTTAATTGTTTTACTCTTTACTCTTTTACTCTTTTACTTGTTTCAGTCATTTGACTGTGGCCAAGCTGGAGCACCTCCTTTAGTCGAGCAAATCAACCCCAGGACTTATTCTATGTAAGCCTAGTACTTATTCTATCGGTCTCTTTTGCCGAACCGCTAAGTTACGGGATCGAAACACACCAGCATCGGTTGTCAAGCAGTGTTGGGGGGACAAACACAGACATACAAACACATACACACATACATATATATATATATATATATACATATATACAACGAGCTTCTTTCAGTTTCCATCTACCAAATCCACTCACAAAGCTTTGGTTGGCCCGAGGCTATAGCAGAAGTCACTTGCCCAAGGTGCCACACAGTGGGACTGAACCTGGTACCATGTGGTTGGTAAGCAAGCCACTTACCACACAGCTACTCCTACACCAATAAATCTTTTGTTATTTTCTGTAATAAATATGCTTACACTAATATATTAATATTAAGCTGACTGAGAGTGAAATTACGATGTTAGATTTCTGTATACATGATGAAGGATTCAAACTTTGCTTTGTTTTCTATATTTGATCCAGTTGCATTCATATCTTCACATTTTCACTCACAAAAGAATCTCATCTATGTTACAAGCGAAAAATGGATATAAAACTCTATCATACTTGTTCCTAGTTTCTTTATAAAAACTTCACTTAATGCAGAATTTAATTAAGATGTCAATAGATAATGATCTTCCACTACAGACATCTATGCACTCCTGAGTAGTCTGTTTACCAGCCTGTCTACTTTTCTATATCCATCTGGCTTTCTTTTTATCTTCTTTCTTCCCCCCCCCGTCTCTTTCTCTCTCTCTCTGTTTCCCTTCTGTCTACATCTTCATCTCTCACTCCTGTATAAACTGTTGCACTATCTTTCAATTACGTGAACACCAATCTTCTGCTATTCTGAGAAGTTATTGATTAAGGAATGCACTGATGCTGTCTCAGAAGAAAGCCAGCTATGTATAAAACCATTCTTCTACGAAAAGGAATCCCAAAAACCACCAGATTTAAATGACCACTTCAAGAAAACATTTCACAATCTCTTGTTATGAATGGGAATTGTGCATAACTGATGACAGTGCAAAAGATCTTGACTAAGCACACTAAAGGGAACAGTTATGTGTGCCTTTCATCTAATTAAAATGGGTGAAATTTGTATAGTAGTCAGCAACATCTATGATAATGCAATCTAAGACATCAGCTATTTGTTAGGAGATTGACCTATTCAGGAAATAAAAGGAGGAGAAGGAGGAGGAGGGGGTAGAGCCACTACCACTGCTGCCACCACTTCCTCACTTTCTTCTTCTTCTTCTTCTTCTTCTTCTTCTCCTTCCTTACCCTTCCCTTACCCTCCTCCTCCCTCCTTACTCCCCCTCCCACCTTACTCTCCTCCTCCCCTTACTCTCCTCCCTCCTT
>NC_068982.1:148597675-148600390 GCF_001194135.2 Octopus bimaculoides | reverse complement strand
CTTCTTCTTCTTCTTCTTCTTCTTCTTCTTCTTCTTCTTCTTCTTCTTCTTCTTCTCCAAACTAAATGAAATCAAATTTAAGACTGAAGATATTAAAAGCAGAAAATAAAAGGGGGAGATAATTGGAACGTGACCATTGAATTCTAAAAGGGAGGAGGTAATTTAATACTAGGCAAAACAGTAGTTAGTAAAATTAAATAAAAGATTCAAGAGTAGTTAAAGAGATGGCATAACTTAAAAGCTACCAGATGACAATCAGCACAAAACAATTACTCACCTTTAATTGATACTAATCAAAGGAAAGTAATTAGTTCAAAGTGGAATAATGAAGTTCGCAAATTACAAACCTGAAGTTAAATGTCACATTTCAACTCATATATTCATATATTTGAATATCTATTGTATTATCTTTGGAGTAGTCTGAATGTCAATGATAAGTAGCTTCAGCTGATTCACATTCTGCAACATATGGGTGTAGTTTCTCATTCTAGTTATCTCACTGCAAGTTCAAATGTTTCAAGAATGAGAGTATAAGCAATTGAGTATAGATGTCTTTGAATGTAAGAATGGAACCCAGCTGTTGATTTAATGTACACTTTGCATTGTTTAAGAAAGTTGAAGAGCATCATCACTTTAACCCTTTCATATCTGTATTCATTTTGAGATGCACTGTGTTTCATCATCATCGTTTAACGTCCGTTTTCCATGCTATATGGGTTGGACGGTTCAACCGGGGTTTGGGAAGCCATGAGGCTGCACCAGGCTCCAATCTGATCTGGCAGTGTTTCTACAGCTGGTTGCCCTTCCTAACGCCAACCACTCCATGAGTGTAGTGGGTGCTTTTTATGTGCCACCGGCACAGGGGCCAGAGGAGGCTGGCAACGGCCATGATCAGTTGGTGCTTTTTACGTGCCACCAGCATGAGAGCCAGTCAAGGTGCCACCGGCACAGGTATCACAATTACAATTTCCATTTGATTTTTATTTTGATGTTGATGTACTTTACTCAATAGGTCTCCTCAAGCACAGCAGGTCGTCCTACAATCCAAAGTACTTTTGAATGGGCTGGGGCTGATTATGCAAAACTGGTGTAGGATACAGCCATGAACTCACTTTATTTGCCAGGTCTTCGCAGTCACAGCATATCTCCAGATGTCTTGGTCTTTTGCCATTGCCTCTTTGAGGCCCAACGTTCGAAGGTCCTTTCAATTAATCTTAAATATAACAAAGAATTTAGTAAAATAACTTAGTTATCATTCAGCTAGCGTTAGGAACATAAATTGTGACTAAGGTTTGGTGGAAGATTTTAAGTTAAAACTTATGAAAACAAAACTTTTGTACTACAGAACCAGAGCTGGTTTCAGCTGGGCTGGTAACGAATGGGTTAAGCACTTAGAATATCAAGTGACACCAGGAATAAAATCTTTCTATTTATTATTTGCATGAATATATGTCATATAAATGGCACCTGTGTTGGTGGCATGTAAGAATTACCCTTGCCAGTGGCATGTAAAAAGCACCCATTACACTCTTTGAGTGGTTGGTGTTAGGAAGGGCATCCAGTCATAGAAACCATGCCTAGTCAGATTGGAACTTGGTGCAACTCCTGGGCCTCAACAGTTACAATTGTTGTGGTGATTGCATGTAATGATGCTCTTCACACTGAGGCAGCAGCTATATGATAATTTGACTGAGCACCTGTTGAATAGTTGGTTGTACCTATGGTTTATTGGAAACTATTTGTCTAAGAGAGACAGGGATCTCTTACCTAAGTGCGTGTGTCTGTGGAGGAAACCAGATTATTCTCCTATTCTTGTTATTCATATAATTACTACAGGGGTTGTAAATTAATTCGTAATTAAAGCCACTATTGGCTGGGGAATTGTTGCAGCAGGATGTTGCCTTTTCCAAAAGTTTTTTAGAAGAAATCTTTTGTTGATCTTACTGTCACAAAATAGAACATGGTTCTCAATATGCTGTATTTCATACATTTTGTTCTCCTTAATTCTTGTCCTTCCAATGCATTGAGGAAATTTAGCTGTTGAGGTGATGGAGTTGGATGCAGGTTCTTGTAAATCTCATCCATATCTTACCACTTTTGTTTTGTTCACTGTACATAGCTGGGAGGAGGTTTGCTACCAGAATTTGAAGGGGCATTCATTTCAAGCTGAAATTGGTTTGTGTTACCAGCTCTCTGTAGGGCCAGATTTGAATTTTGCTTAGCCAAAGGAAGTATGTTAAATTGCGAGTTTAGGCCAACTGGAGACACGTGACCCACAGGGTGCTCCATATTTCCAATTGGTGGAAGCCCAAGAGAAAAGCCGAAGGGGCCTGCCGAGGACCAGGGAATAAATGCATAGGATCAGGAGATTCAGGATGGCTGTGGTCAGAGGGAGGGAGAGACAGTAGTGGTCCATTCATGTTTGGTGAGGTAGATGCCCTATTTAACATTGTCCCAAAACAGATTAAAGAGGAAAAGTATCCCATTACCTTTAAATGGAATCTGGACAAATTTCTTCAAGGAATACCAGACAAGCCACCTATACCTGGATACAACTCACTCAACAAGAACTCCCTACTCATATGGACCATGGTACCACAAAACTTGACTTAAAAAGGATTTAGATAATCCTATCAGGTGGTGCTATTAAGTCAGACATGGCTTGGACCAATCTTTGGTCGAAACATATCTAAGTTTATCTAAGTTTATATATAT
>NC_068982.1:148590399-148597622 GCF_001194135.2 Octopus bimaculoides | reverse complement strand
TATATATATATATATATATATATATGTATATGACTCCATACTTTGAAATGACTAAACATGAACTGCTATTGGAATTTACATACCATGTACAGGAAACATTTTTACTACTTCTATACGCCATTTTCTTTGAATAATGGAACTGCAACTACAATATCTTTATATATCTTATTTCTACTTTCATTCTCTTATTTTTCTCTATATTCCCTATCTCCTCCTCTTCCACAATAATTCGAACTCAAATATTTTCTCATGCCATCTCTGATGAAGGGATACCCATAATATCTCAAAAACAGCTGGAAGACTATTTCATTATAAATGTCCTGAAAACTCCTCACAGTCTTGGATCTGTTATCTCATTCTGTCTAGACGTCTGTTGTTATTTCTTGTTGTTTGTATTCGTAATTGTGTACCATGTTCTCCATTTTTTTTTGTGTGTTTGCTTTTTGTCTTTGTTGCTGTACACATTCACTAGCTTTCTTACAAAGGGGTCTAATGCTCTTAGCTTAGACTTTTGAGGGGGGCAACCAGATCGAACAATCTCAAGTGTAACTGCCTGAAATGGTTGTGACTTCTGGGACTTGACTGATGAAAGAAAGCCAAAAATGACCCGACCTTTTTTGCCTGTCCTAATTGTTGTTTTTCTTATCCACCTTTGTAACATTTATCTGTCCGAATGTTTTAAAGCCCTCTATTGGAAACGATATGCTGTACTGCTTGGCATTTGTGTTGGAAGCACCAATATGAATATTTCAGAGTGTTTGGGTGTCAGTCTGAGAGTTTGCTGTGTCTGCAAAACATGTACTGAGAGGGATAAAAATCAAGCATCCAGTCAACATCATGGTGTTTGGAGTGATCACTAGTGACAGTGACGTTATGCTTCCTTCCATTAATCTTCCAACACAGCCTCAGACTCAACACAGAGGCCTATATCAAGTGCCTGGAGGAGGTTGTGCTGCCCTGAATCAAGAGGGTGCTTGCTGGAAGACCCTATGCCTGGCAACAGGACTCTGCACCATGCTACACAAGTAGGAGAACCCAGTCATGGCTGTCAGATAATTTCTGCGACTAAGTAACGCCCAACATCTGGTCACCCAATTACCCAGACTGCAACTCCTTTGATTATTGTGTGGGGTGCAGTTGAGTGAGAGACCAACAAAACTCCTTGTAACACCAAAGATGAGCTGGATGCAAGGATTATGGCAGCATTCACCAACTTAAACAAGCAGACTGTCCAAAAGAGTTGCAGGAGATTCCGAAGTTGTCTGGAGGTCATGGTTGAAGCCAATGACGATTTTATTGAATTAATTTGCTGCTTAGTATTTCAAGATACTTTTATGTAATTTTGATAAATATATTTATTAAAATGAGATATCAGTGATGTTTTCATTTTTGTGTAATTTAGATGACTGTTTATTCACCGCATCCTGTACATATCCACACACACGTGTGCACACGCACACACACACACACACACATACACACACACACACACACACACACACGCACATACACACACATCTGTATATGACTGGCTTCTTTCAGCTTCTACCAAATCCACTCACTACAATTTATTAAATATAGGAATAAAGGTTTATTTCAGTTATTTTCATGATTTTAATTTTCTCTTTTTTATTTCAAAGATCCACATACTTGACATGGTGCCCCAAGCACATGAGACCATGGGTGATGGCTTTATTTGCCGATACCTTCAGCTACCCCTGTATTTATGACTTGAAATTAATAGGTTGTTTATGTATTTAATTGTTTACTTTTCTGCCTCATGTCTACTGAACTGCACTTAGCTAAAGGCAGAATTTGAACTCAGAATGTACAGCTTGAAGAAACACCAGTAAGCAATTCATCTCCTTTTATCTTACATGCTAACCATTTTGTCAGTTAATCACCCATCCTCTTTGTTCATAATAAATACATATACAAAGAAAGTTCAAATTTTAGTGAAGATCATATAAAATTCAGAACATATGGACTGAGTTTTTCTTGCACTGCTAAACCAGAAACTGTTTTCTTTTCATTTACTTTCTGTCTCTTTCTCTCACTTTTTATGTTTTTGATAAAATGTAAGATTTCTACAATCAAACTTGAAATGTCAATTACTGTATAAAAGAAAGTGACAAACTCTTTAAAATCTTGCCAAACATTGTTGGTGATGTCATTATATCTGCATGAATAAACTTAAAATTTTGCCTCACAGCAATAATTAATATAATCATTTATACCATCATACTAATAATAGAAATTATTTTAAGGAAATTTAAAGTGATATTTTAAAAATTTAATTATAGCATTCATAATTAGTTTCTTTTTAATTTTTTCGTCTTATTTATTTATTTGATAATTTTGTAATTTAAATGCTTAATTTAATATAAACTTTGGCTGATAAGATTTTTAAAACAAACTTGAAAATTAGAAACAAAACACATTCAGTCAAATAGTTATTTGGATAAATAGTTTATTACATTTCTTAGATTTCTCCATTTTCATTTTTGTTTATATTTTACAATCTTATAAAGATTTTACACAAGATAACACACAATTCTTAATGAATTAAAATTAGCTGTCCAAATTAACATTCCTATATCTACTTGTATGTATATATCTATCTATATTGCCAGCACCACTCCATCTGTCTATCTGTTTATCTATCTACCTATCTATCTGTCTGTTTATCTGTCAGTCTATACAAGCATACATACAGGATGTGATGGGTAAATTGCCACCATTTTGTATTTTTAATTTTGTGCATGCGCATTGTTTGCCTTTGGTTTTCTCAAGTACACAGTATAGTAGGGTCAGTTGGGCACCATCTGTGAGAAAAACAGCACCATGATGCAATTCACTCTGCCAGATATTTGGAAACGACATGCTTTGCTGCTTGGCATTTGTGCTGGAAACTCTAATAAAAAAACATTTCAAAGTGTTTGAGTGTTAATCTGAGTTTTTGTGCCGTGTCTCCAAAACATGTACCGAGAGGGATAAAAATCAAACATCCAGTAAACATCATGGTATTTGGAGTGATCACTAGTCATGGTGACGTTATACTTCTATTCATCTTCCTACATGGCCTCAGCCTCAACACGGAGGCCTACATGGAGGAGGTAGTGCTGCCCTGGGTCAAGAGGGTGCCTGCTGGAAGATCCTATGTCTGGCAACAGGACTCTGTACCATGCCACACAAGTAGGAGAACTCAGTCATGGCTTTCAGACAATTTCTGCAGCCATACCACTCCTAACATCTGGCCACCCAACTACTAAGACTGCAACCCTCTTTATTATTATGTGTGGGGCACAGTCGCGTGAGAGATTGTTCTCTATCAGAGTTAGCCAGTATGGAAGGGAATATGGCAACTATATAAAGTCAGAAATGATAGAGTTGGTTTGATGAAACTTTAGTCAGCATTAATGAAATTCTAATATCACAACAAATTGTTTCATAACTTAAAAACATGTAAATAATTTATATTACTATATTTAATAATAAATATAATTGCCTGCATTAATGCTAAATGTAGAAAATCCTTCAAAATAATGCCCTCCTTATCATTTTCTCTTGTATCATACTATGTATTCTATGTTTTGTATAATGATACATTACAGAACTTTTTTATAAGTACAACCAGACTACTTGAATCCATATATTGTGACTTAAATTAACACACACACACACACACAACGTATATCAGCTATCTCTGTCCTTCTATCATTCCAGCCTCTTGCACGGCACGTGGTCACTCCTCTTAGTTTCATTCTTCCCTCTGTTAGCTGAGAGGTTTTTGTCTTGCAAGCTGCTTGGCAACTCTACTGGCATCGAGTACACCCTGTAAAGTGTATTGGCATTAGGAAGAGTATCCAGCCAAAGAAAACATGTCAAAATAGACAACTGGAGTCTTTTGCAGCTCTTTGGCTTGCCAGCCCCTGTTGAACTGTTCAATCCATGCCAACATGGAAAATGGATGTTAAATTGTTAACTGATGATGATGATGATATATCTGTGTGCGTGTGTGCGTGTGTGTGTGTGTGTGTGTCTACATACACACAGATATGTGTATGTATTATTGTTTCACAGCATTATTACATATTTCATGGTTTCGTGCCAGCTAAAGAATATTGTTGAATAAATGTAATATTTGCTCAGTTCTAATCTACAATGTTTTATTTTCAATGATTGGCATTCTTGTATGCAAACAAATAATTGCTTTGGCTGCAGAAATTTATTTTGTGGTCGGCTTGAGTCTGACTCCAGCTATGTCACTCAACAGTGAATACTGGAAAGCTATTGTATATTGTGCCAGAATTACAGCAGGCAACAAGAAAAGAGACCACCTATATTGTATTGACAGAAAATCCATTCAAAGAAGTCTGTTACCAGGAAAGCAGCTTCCACAGCATTTACAATTTAAATAAACAGAACAAAATAACTTTATTAAAATACACATGAACACCAAAAGAAATGTAAGCATCAAAAGGTGAGTTGTAGCTACACTTGTGGAGATCCGAGGCTGTGTGATTTGTATTTGCTATGTAAATTGACAATCAACAAACAAATGAGCTTGTTTTGAAACGTTGACACATTAAGAATTACACCTTACAACTAACCAGACTAATGAAAAGTCTAGTGATTATTGTAGCTGAGTCTTTAAAATAGCACACAAATATATGTTGGTTATTAAAAAGAACCAAAGGTGGACAAAGTCATAGTGGTTGTAGAATTGAATCCATGGCTTGCACACAGACAAGTATCAGTAAAGAAAATGTGACCCATAAAAAGCAGTAAAAAATTATGAAGTTGAAAATAGTTCATTACATGATTTTCTTTATCCTACAGGAGACTATACTCATGAATATATATACATATCTATCATACTTGTTTGCAGACACTCATTTGTAACATATTCCTAAATTTGAAGTAAAACAATTATGTTTAAACAGAAGTAAATAATTAGTTCCTTTTCTAAATATTTGAATTTTTATGTCAGAAATGTATTATAGATAAATTACATTAGTGGAAAAAAATATACTGTGGTTTTGAAATTTCGGATAAGAAAATATCAGATAAAAATTACTTAATTAGGAAGAAAAAAACTAAAAAAAGTAGTTCATATAATTGACAGAAGTGGAAAAAAAGCCAAACATTCACTATAGCAAAGTGATTATCTCAGATATATTTAAAATTAAGAATAAATACAATGATATATAGTTATATTTTCATTCACTATCCATCTTTATTATCTTCAAAACTTTATCACATCTTTACTACTGACTTCTTGGAAACCTTCAAATTCTTTTTCACTGCTGCTGTCTTTGAAACTTTGAAATTCTTCTTTACTTGTGATCTTGATTTCTTCATAAATCACTTCATCTTTCATATTATCTGGAACATTATTAATACCATGCTTCCTGAAAGATTTGATGACAATCTCTTTTTTCACTCCAGACAAAGATGTCTTAACCTAATGGCATACTTGTGCAATATATCCAGTTAAAATATTTTAATGCTGAGTTTAATCATTCATGTATTTGTTCCATTCTCGAATTGAAAGAGCTTGTTTATAGAAGTATCTTCATGGTGTGACAGAAAAGTGAGTCAACCAAGTATGATCACTAGTGTTGTTCAAGAATTTTCTTGCATCATCTTTATTGCTTCTGGGAAATGGAGTATCAATAGAGCATATGCAAATATAGGCATTTTGTTCCTTTTTTAGTCAATATTCCACTTGTTTATATTATCCAGATCACTTTAATACAAAGTTTCATTGTACCTTGATCCATAAATCCTTTTCAATGGATACAAATATGTAAAGAAGTATTTTTTTTTTCTGATGTTAGTAGTCGTTCAGATCCTTTTGCCCTGCACAGACAGCTTTCTCTGAATTTTTTATGTCATGTCCAAATCTGCATTGCTGTTGGTGACTTTTTAGAGAACTCTCTCACAAATGCACACTACACAGTCTTGTTCGACTGTGTTCGAGCATACTCCAACACACACAACGCCTTTTCTTTTCCAGTGAATGCCATTTCTATACCTGAAGAGATAAACATATCAAACATTAAACATAAAATTTTGACTTGTTTCTACACATGCTGTTAAAATTTGAAGTCATTTGAACACAAACTGGTAATGTTATTTGATTGTAAAATGATATCAAATTTTTTTAGACATCCTGTACTTTAGCCCCACAATAAAACAAAACAAAACAATAAAATATAAACACATGACAGATTGACATGGAGTTATCCACCAGAGGAACCATTTCTTCAATATTTCATTTACTACTGTTACTGCTACTGTTGTTGTTGTTGTTGTTGTTGTCATTGCTGCTACTGCTGCTGCTACCACCGCCACCATCGCCACCACCGCCACCGCCGCCGCCGCCGCCACCACCACCACCACTACTACTACTCCTACTACTCCTCCTACTACTACTACTACTATAAATACTGCTACCTGAATAACAACAAAAGCACCTAGATAACATATAATGCTTTCCACATCTCAGCAAATATCATTAAATGACCTGCAGTTTTCCCTGACTTCATATCCTTAATTGCCTGTCTAACAATACTTCTGCTAACACCTACCTATAACTGTCACCTTTTATGCGTCTGCTTTCTTCCTTGGGTCAAGTTTCCTCTATTTCCATTTAATACTCTCTTATAGTGACACTTCCATAATGTTTCATTACCATATTATTAAGAGCAGGCATATAAGTGTTGTCATGAAGACTCTTCACCTTACATATATTCGGATTCATAATAATTCATATGAATATAATGTCTTCTTGGAATTCAAAATGCCTTATTCATCCTATTCTTACTGCACAACATAAGCAAATCTCTTACACTTGACTTCTTTCCTGACTAACCTTTTTAACATATATTGCTCTCTGCAAACATTTAAAAACACACGCATATACAAATATGTGTTTGTATTTCTTAGTTCATATAGTACACACACATATATAATATGAATATTTATCAGAAACAACAGAGGAACTCAAGGGCTCAGAGTTTCATGTGCTAGCTCTTATCAAACACACAAAACTTTTGGCTCCTGAGTCACACTGTTGCTTCTGTTTTATATATATATATATATATATATATATATATACATACACACACACTCATGTTTTGAGTTCTATTTTCCCTGTTTGCATTATCTATTAATTAAAAAATTGCCAAACATCCCTATATATATATATATATATA
>NC_068982.1:148582253-148587281 GCF_001194135.2 Octopus bimaculoides | reverse complement strand
TCTTATCAAACACACAAAACTTTTGGCTCCTGAGTCACACTGTTGCTTCTGTTTTATATATATATATATATATATATATATATATACATATACATACATATATATATATATATAAATGTGTGTGTGTATATGTATGTATATACATATATTATATGCATGTTTGTATGTATGTATGTATGTATGTATGTATAGAGACAGAAGGAAAGAATTTCAAGAGATAGAAAGAATTTAAGCTGGTTGCACAAGAATTTCTAATGGTGAATCATATTATATAACATAAATGTCAATGAGATGGCTACGTAATGGTCATTCCACAGTATTCCATGCCATACTGCCATCCTTTATGATCTTTACTAAAACATGGTAAATTGGTCAAGCATTATGCAAGATATGTCAGTGCACGGAAGCAAATGTAAAATTTTGTTATTTAGTTCCATGTCAGCTATGGTCAAGTGAATCTAAAAATAAAGTTATCCCACCCATAAGCAACTTAAATTTTTCTATATCATGGGTTGCAGTGTTTAATATATTCTTTATCTTAGACAGTAGGATGTGATTTGAGGGAGATCTGACTGCTATTTCTAGCATACATTAACTACATGTATTTTGTGGACTACAAAGATAGCAAATATGGATTTTTAAGCTAAAATAGTGAGGTACACATTCCCTCAGTCTCTTCCTCCAACTTGAACAAAATATGAGATCTGTAGTTTATATAAATATGTTTATTTTATATTGTTATTTTTGTTTAGTTTGTATTTGTTTTCTTACATTATTTCTTGTCATGACCAGGTAGCCATTATTGTCTTTCACTATGTTCGTTCAATCTTTTTGTGACAGAAGAACTCTGAAGCTATCTTCTTCATTGAGTTCTTTCTTACTGCAATCACTAAGAAAGAATGTTAAGACAATCTGACAGCTTGACCTGAACTTAATGGGCCAAAATGTTGAGTGAAGTTAATTCCTTGTCACTGATTGAAACGGCTTTTGAAATTCTTCACCAGATGCTTGTAAGATAGTATTCAAATATTTACTCTTAGGTCCCTGAAAGCAAGCATCACCATACTCAATATATTTATTGACAAAAGCCACCAATGCTGCAGCTATCATTAACATGCCTGCTGTACAACAAAAACTAGCTTCGACACTCTCTTATGTCTCTTTGCTACTATCTCTCTTCCATAATATTTATTTCTAAGAAAGTCACAAGGTTTTGGAAATATTATAGTTTATTTAATCAACCCTGGTATTTGACTGGTACTTATTTTATTGGCTTGTGAATGCTGAATGGCAAATCTGATATTAGCAAGTTTTTAACTTAGAATGTACGGAGATGTTGCTAGATATCATTAGATACTTCATGAGGCGCAGAAGTGGCTGCGTGGTATCTTGCTTACCAACCACATGGTTCCAGGTTCAGTCCCACTGCGTGGCACTTTGGGCAAGTGTCTTCTACTATAGCCTCGGGCCAACCAAAGCCTTGTAAGTGGATTTGGTAGTTGGAAACTGAAAGAAGCCCGTCGTATATATGTATATGTATATATATATATATATATATATATATATATATATATATATATGTATGTTTGTCCCCACCAACATCACTTGACAACTGATGCTGGTGTGTTTACTTCCCCGTAAATTAGCGGTTCGGCAAAAAGGACCGATAGAATAAGTACTAGGCTTACAAAGAATAAGTCCTGGGGTCGATTTGCTCGACTAAAGGCGGTGCTCCAGCATGGCTACAGTCAAATGACTGAAACAAATAAAAGAGAGTGAGAGATACATCACTAATTTTAGTAAGTCATGCCCACACCATCTACAATAATCCATTATTATGAACCATCGCTGTGAGGGTACTAGCGTACCAAAGAATAGACCCATTTCCTTGTTGTACTGTAAAAGGCAAGTAAAAGAGTTTGAAGTAAGATTTATGCACTGACCTCGTAAAACCCTCACCAGCAATGGCTGTCCGAATAGACCCAACTAAGTTGGATTGGAGGATTGTCACCTGAATGGTGCAAAGGTATCAATAGCCACAACTGAGGAATACTGACAAATGGTAGATGCAGTGATACACTGCACCACCACCACCACCACCGCCACCAGCAGAAGCAACAGAGTGACTCAAGGTCTAAGAGTTTCATGTGTAACCCATATTTTGAGTTCTATTTTTCCTGTTTGCATCACCATACTTCTCTCTCTCTCACTCTCTCCCCCTTCCCTCTCTCTATGTATATATATATATATATATATATACTTTTATTCTTTTATTTGTTTAAGTCATTTGACTGCAGCCATACTGGAGCACCACCTTTAGTCGAACAAATCAACCCTAGGACTTATTCTTTGCAAGCTTAGTACTTATCCTATCGGTCTCATTTGCCGAACCACTAAGTTACGGGGACGTAGACACACCAACATTGGTTGTCAAGCAATGGTGGTGGGCACAAACACAGACACAGACATACACACACACACACACAAACTCATATATACAACGGACTTTTTTCAGATTCTGTCTACCAAATCCACTCACACGGCTTTGGTTGGTCTGGGGCTTTAGTAGAAGACATTTTCCCAAGGTGCCATGTAGTGAAACTGAACGTGGAACCGTGTGCCTGGTATGTATGTATGTATGTATGTATGGATGGATGGATGGATGGATGGATGGATGGATGGATGGATAGATAGATAGATAGATAGATAGATAGATAGATAGATAGTGTGTGTGTAAAGACAAATAAGGAGGAGTAGTGAAAGAGATAAAAAGACAAGAAATGTAAGTAGATGAAAGACAGGAAGGAGAAAGGGAGAGACAGAGAGAAGGAGAGAGAATAGCAAATATAAAGAGAAACCTTGTGAGAGGCGAGGAAGCAGATAGAGTAAATTGAGAAATATACCAAGAGAAGGCGAAGACAATGAAAAAAAAAAGAAAAGATCAAAGCTGAAGTAGATTCTGTCATGAGAATGACAAAAAATGATTAGCTGTAAAGATGAATGAGACCAACAAGGAGAAGAAAGAGTAAGACAGAAGAAGAGAGAGAGCAGGAGAGGGAGAGAGAGATAGTGAGAGAGAGAGAATGAGAATGTGAGAGAAATCAAAATATTAATGAAAAGCATGGAAAGTGTGTGATAGTACTTCAACATTTCAATAACATGAAGACTCGCAAGAGGTTTTTAACATGAAATTAATGCTTTTATGGTAAGAAATCCATTGGTTCTCTTGGACATTCCTATCATACATGCACCGTTGTGTGAGTGTCTTTGTATATAGGTACATACATTCATGCTTATATGTATGTATATATATATAGGTATATATATATGTTGGTATGTATAAATGTATATGTGTGTGTGTGCTTGCATGTGTGTGCATAAACACATACATACATACATACATACATACATACATACATAAAAGTGAATTTGTCTGTGTTAACTACATTCCAAAGATGGAGCCTTGTATCTTGGTTGGAAACCGGTTCCCTCCTCAGTTGCAGATTTATAATAATTAAAAAATAGAAGAGATATACATATACATCATCATCAGCATTATTTAACATCTGCCTTCCATGCTGGCATGGGTAATTTATATCTATATAGATATACATACACACACACACAAACACACTCACATCCACACACACAGACACACACACACAGAGAATATACACAAACTCATAATATGTAAATTTTAATGCCAAAACATGATAAACATTTGCCAACAAGGTACGTATATGTGTAAATATGAACTATTATGTACACGCATTCAAAAATTTCTGAATTCTAAAATTTTAATGCAGGAGTGGCTGTGTGGTAAGTAGCTTGCTTACCAACCACATGGTTCCGAGTTCAGTCCCACTGCATGGCACCTTGGGCAAGTGTCTTCTACTATGGCCTCGGGCTGACCAAAGCCTTGTGAGTGGATTTGGTAGATGGAAACTGAAAGAAGCCGTCGTATATATGTATATATATATATATGTATGTGTATATGTTTGTGTGTCTGTGTTTGTCCCCCCAACATCGCTTGACGACTGATGGTGGTGTGTTTACGTTCTTGTAACTTAGTGGTTCGGCAAAAGAGTCTGATAGGATAAGTACTAGGCTTACAAAGAATAAGTCCTGGGGTCGATTTGCTCGACTAAAAGTGGTGCTCCAGCATGGCTGCAGTCAAATGAGTGAAACAAGTAAGAGAGTATAAGAGTATGTTTATGTATCCATATGGGTGATAAAGCTTGAAATAAATTCAGTTTTTCCGGCAGTCGAATCCAAGAGAGATGATAATCCAAGAGATGTTCCCCAATGTCTTGCTCTTGTTTACCCAAAAGTTTTGCGTGATTTTTATCTTGATTTTACATGGCTTTCATGTTTCAATCCAAAATGGAGATAAACACAGATGTTCCATGAGGGAAGCTTATTAATTGTTAAGAACTTCAATTATATGAAACAAATGGTAGCATTAAACCACAAATAGAGAGTATGTATATATGTATATATATATATATACCCATATATATGTGTGTGTATGCGTGAACATATATATATGTGTCCATACACGTGTGTGTGTGTCTGTGTGTGTGTGTTTGTATTTATCTCCCTGTCTTGACATAGTGTGATAGTTGTAAATGGATAACACCATCGTGCAAGTAGTGTCCTTCCTTCTTTCCTAATCTCCCATAGAAACATGTCTGGTCATGGGGAAATATTACCTTATTTGGAAATAAATAAATGTTAGCTACAGGAAGGGCACCCAGGTGTAGAAAATCTACACCAATGAATTCTATCCAAACCATTGGGAGCATGGAAAAGTGAATGTTAAAATGACAACAATGAAGATGACATATATGTATGTATGTGTGTGTGTGTGTATATATATGTACACACACACACACACACACACACACATATATATATATATGTATATATATGTATACACATACATACATATATATATAGATATATGTATATATATGTGTGTGTGTGTGTGTGTGTGTATATATATATATATATATATATATATATATA
>NC_068982.1:148556463-148582233 GCF_001194135.2 Octopus bimaculoides | reverse complement strand
TGTGTGTGTGTGTGTGTGTGTGTATATATATATATATATATATATATATATATGTACATACACACATACATACATACATACATACATACATACACACATACATACATACATACATACATACAATGGGTTTCCTACTATTTCTCTTCATCAATTCCACTTATAAGGCATTGCTCAGCCTGAGGCCCACAGTACTGCACAACAATAATGAATCCAAAACCAAGTGGTTGTCAAGGGAAGTTTCTTAACCAAACACAGCGATTCCTGTGTCTACACACACACACACACAGACACATATGTCTGTTTATGTACATACATATATGTGTACTACATACATGCATGTATACATATACATACGTATATATATATATATATATATATATATATATATATATATATATGTATATATATATATTTATATATGTGTGTGTGTGTGTATGTGGGAACATATATATATGTGTATGTGTACATTTGTATGTGTGTATATATATACATTTGTGTGTGTGTATAAATATTTATATATATACATATAAATATATATATATGTATGTATAAATATTTATATATATATATATATATATATATATATATATAGATAGATAGATATGAATACACACATATATGTACCTATTTGTGTGTGTTTGTGTGTATCACTTTTCCCCTCTCTCTGTCTGTCTGTCTCTCTCTGCCAATCTTTTTCATTGTCTCTTTATTCATCAGTTATTGAACAACTTCCAACATCCACTTGATCTCCTGCTAGTTCTTTCTTTCTTTTCTTTTTTTTTTTCACTCCCTCTTTACTCTTTATCAGCTTCTCTTTCAGTTTGTGCAACTTGTTGCTTTCATTGCTATAGTAATGGTAGATCAGAAAAGAGATTCTGTAAACAGTGAAAATGTCTGGGAGCTTTTATGATTGCTTCTTTGGTTGTTTGGTTCATTGGTCGGTTGGCTTGGTTTATTTGGTTTGGTTGCCAGGCTGGCTTACTGGTTAGGTGATTTGGCTGATTTCATATTTGGATGTTGGAGGGATTGTTGTTGTTGTTATGTATTCCTCTGCTAACCCTGAATGGTCACATCTATGATAAAATGGTATTCCAGCTGTGATTTGTTTTCTGATGCAATGAATCTAGACTTAAAGTACTCAATGTGTCTGCTTTTTTTAATTTGTAGGTTATGACTTAAAGGAGATTTAGCTGCTATTTCTAGCTGGTTTAATGATCCTACAAAATCCAAATAGTAGGGGTAGTAGCTAGTGCAGATAGAAATTTTTGTGACCCTTTAATTGTTTCAGTCTAAACATATAAGATGGATTTATCAAACGTATCTTAAAGATGGCAAGATCAGACAAATCCTTTGCACACAAACAAAAACAAGTGCAGCAGCAGTAACAACACGTAAATAATCAAACCAACAAAGAAATCTCCATGGGGATGGAAGGTGAGGGCCTCACTTGACTTGTTAACCATAGCAGCCAAATCTTCATAAAATCATACTCTGCCAGCGTTCAAAAGGAATGTGATTCTTGATATATAAAAGTACAGGATAGCCATGAATGGAATTCTCTTCCTCAGTCAGGGCTCACCTGAAATTAAACTTCATGAACAAAAACAACACCAGTTTTGATTTCTAATATTGACACATGGTCACAAACTTTTGATAGGCGGGTTATAGTGGATTATATTAAACAATCTCTTTGCTTAACTGATACATGGGATTTGAACTTAGGAAGTAAAGGGCCATAAATGAATATTGCAGGGTATTTTATCCACTGTTCTAATGGTTTTATCAATCTATCACTTCCAACATAATCAATATCAATAAGACATGAAGACAGTCTCTATGTAGTCATTGACCTACCTGAAATAACAGCTAGATCTCCTTCATATCACATGCTATTTTCTTCAGAGGGAAAGATAATGTATGTGATTGGTATACTCCTAGACTAGGCAACAAGCTGGCAGAATCATTAGCATGTCAGGCAAAAGGCTTAATGCCATGTTGTCAGTCTGTATTTTCTGGGTTCAGATTCTGCCAAGGTTGACTTTGCCTTGCCTTCTTTCAGGGTCAATAAGATAAGTACTAGTTGAGCATTGGGGTTGATTTAATCAACTTGTCCCCTCCCTGAAAACTGCTGGCCTAGCATCAAAATTTGAAACCAATATGTTTCTAGATATGTTTTCTTGAAAAAAAAAGCCCAAACAAACTGGATGGTCATACCTGGAATATTTTCTTTCATAGGTTTGCTTGATCAGGACTCTCTCAAGGAATAAACAACAGCAACAACAATTTTAACAAGAACAATGACCCTTATTGCCTACATGAAAATAACAACAGTAATATCATATATAAATAGAATATTGATGCAATGAGCATCAATCAATGTCACCAGTAACAATAACAACATCAATAGTAATAATAGAAAGTTAAGAATTAGCTGTTCCAAAGAAAGCTAATTCTGGTCTTAAGCAACCTACACATCCCCCTCTCTTTAGTATCTGATATGGCTTCTGACCTTTATAGTCAACACATAACCTACAAATAAGAGATAAAACTAAAAACAGAAAGAAAATGGTATTTCCATTATACTAACTACCAAAGCCGTTATATCTACTAATAAAACCATCAACAAAAATACTATTGAAAGCATTCTCACACAAAATCATTAGCAAATATTTTTGAATTAATTCCTAGCAAGCTACTTATAAACATTACTTAATGCTCCACCAGATAACAACAGCAGAGAATTCTCATTACATTCTCATTGCGATTCCTGCTAGAAATTTTCCTGCAAACTGTGCTAAGACTATTTTAGTGTCTCAAAATGTTTTTTGTCTCATGAACAACGATCTCAGATTTGGAGGATTTAGACAATGGAAGATTTTAGTCTATGCATGAAATAGTAATAATTAATATCAAGTACTGACCAATTATATGGAATGCTGTTGTTAAATGATATAATTTCCAACATCTTTCAAATGAATAACTACCACAGGCACAGGAGTGGCAGTGTGGAAAGTAGCTTGCTTACTAACCACATGGTTCTGGGTTCAGTCCCACTGCATGGCATTTTGGGCAAGTGTTTTCTACTATAGCCTTGGGCCAACCAAAACCTTGTGAGTGGATTTGGTTGATGGAAACTGAAAGAAGACTGATCTGGCAAAGTTTCTACAGCTGGATGCCCTTCCTAACGCCAACGATTCCAAGAGTGTAGTGGGTGCTTTTACATGCCACCAGCATGAGGGCCAGTCAGGCAGCACTGGCAACGACCATGCTCAAAAGGTATCATTTACGTGCCACCTGCATGGGTTCCACTCCAGCAGCACTGGCAATGACCACACTCGAATGTTGTTTTTCATGTGCCACCGGTACATATGCCAGTAGGCTGACACTGGCAACAATCATGCTCGTATGGTGCTTTTTACATGTCACCAGCATGGGAGCCAGTCAACAGCCCTAACAACGATCACACTTGGATGCTGCTTTTAACATCCCACTGGCACGAGTGTCAATCAGGTGGTACTGACATCAGCCACGTCAGCAATTTTGATTTCATTTGCCTCAACAGGTCTTCTCAAGCAAAGTTTATTGTTCAATATATATATATATATATGTGTGTATATGTTTGTGTGTCTGTGCTTGTCCCCCCACCATCGCTTGACAACTGATGTTGGTGTGTTTACACCCCGTAACTTAGCAGTTTAACAAAAGAGATCGATAGAATAAGTACTAGGCTTATAAAGAATAAGTCCTAGAGTCAATTTATTCGACTAAAAGGCGGTGCTCCAACATGGCCAGAGTTAAATGACTGAAACACATAAAAGAAAAAGATTAGGTTACGTCTTATCATTTCTCCTTAAATTATGCATACATACTTGCTTAGATACATATACACACACGCATACATACATTCTTATACATACATATGTGTAAATATACATATGTATGTATGTATACATACATACATACACACACACACACATGCAACATACACATGGGTCTTCTTGACACCAATACCTCTCATACCCTCGATTTCTCGATTTTATATGTATGTATGTATGTATGTATATGTATCCTTCCTTCAGCTCCCTATAATGCATTTAAACCATCCTTCCTATGTTATCCACACCACTTTACCCATCAGCTGTTCAGACATTATCATACACTAATTTCAGTAATACATTTATTAATTAAAATCTTCTGTTCCCAAACAATTTCAGAGCACACTAGGAAGCTTTTGTTTCCATTAGTAACAAAGAGATTCTATTTCTGAATTAAGGGTAGATTGTATGATGTTTCAGGGTAAAGTTCTGAAGTGCAATGTTGCATGGTAACAAAACATAAGCAATAAATTTGGAAGATATGTGAAGACTGGAAATATGTGGCATGTATTTAGTCTTTTACTGCAGAAAGTAGATATATTCACTGAAAATTTTATTCCTCTTAACTGTAGAATGCAGTTTACATCCCACTCTATCTTTTGTTGAGGAATGCCATGTTGGAGCACTACCTTTAGTCGAGAAAATCGACCTCAGGATTTATTCTTTGTAAGCCTAGTACTTATTTTATCAGTTTCCTTTTGCCAAACCGCTAAGTTACGGGGATGTAAACACACCAGCATCAGTTGTCAAGCGATGGTGGGAGGACAAACACAGACACACAAACACACACATATATATATATATATATATATATATATATATATATATATATATATATATATATATATATACATATATACGACGGGCTTCTTCCAGTTTCCGTCTACCAAATCCACTCACAAGGCTTTGGCCGGCCCGAGGCTATAGTAGAAGACACTTGCCCAAGGTGTCACGTAGTGGGACTGAACCCAGAACCATGTGGTTAGTAAGCAAGCTACTTACCACACAGCCACTCCTGCGCCTAAGTTTATTGAGGTAATGTGACTTGCAGAAAATGCAATTCTATTTTTTGGTAAATATTTGACATCCTTGCAGGAATGACCATGAAATTTAATTTCACAATGAAATGGTTTGCTACAGAGCACAAATGAGCTAAGAGAAAAAACTGAGGATCGGAAAAGTCAGTCGTAGAATGCAAAAAAAAAGATAATTGCGCTGCTACAGAGATATAATGTTTATGCAAGATGACAGTTGAATAAAGAAATGCCAAACAGTTCAAGTGGAAAGAAACTGCAGAAGAAGCGATGTCTAATCTCAGGAGCTGAAATTCATGAAGTGGATGACAATGGGCTGCAACAAGTTGCAAAACCCTATGCTTGAGAAAACCCATCCGACTCATTCAGATATGGTAAAAATGATGTAAAACGATGACAAAGATGGTGGTGGTAGAGATGAAGATGATGATGATGATGATGACGATGGTGGTGGTGGTGGTGGTGATGATGAGTATTGTATTGTGTATCACACTACATTTAATTCCATGAAACCAATATTTTTCTTTCAGAAATATTGGTTTCAAATTTTGGCACAAGGCTAGAAAGTTGGGAGGATGGGGTAGCAGGTAAGTTGGTTACATTGACCTCAGTGTTCAGCTGGTATTTATTTTATCACCCATGAAAAGCAAAGTTGACCATGGTGGAATTTGAACTCAAAACGTAAGGGATGGACAGAATACTGCTAAGCATTTTGCCCAGTGTGTTAACAATTCTGACAGCTTGCCACCTTGCCACCTTCTACCAACTCTTACACAAAATTATCTTCATTTAACAAACAAAGAACATATGAGTAAACTCACTATTTATCAAGCACTCTTTATGCTTTACACTCTTATTTGATGTTTCATTAGAGATTTAGCTGCTTTTTCTTGTAGGTCAAGTGAACACTGTAAAGTAGATTTTCTTAAATGGTCTTTGGCATTCATACACTCTGGAGTATGGAAAGTGAAGCCTGGAGGCATGTCACTTGGCTTCTTGTGTATTTTTCAAAAAATAGATATGAGATATGATAAAATCATTGAATTTTTTCCTGTATTGTTAGTGTATTTTGTTCATTTTTACATTCCGAGTTCATATTCCTCTAAGGTTGACTTTGCCTTTCATCCTTTCAGGGTCGATAAAATAAATACCAGTTAAACACTGGATTAATGTAAACGACTTACCCCTCCCCTGAAATTGCTGGCCTTGTGTCAAAATATGAAATTAATATTATGGCTATTGTTATTGTGGTTGCTTTTGTTGTTGTAGATTTATTATGCATTGTTAAACAAATGCACAGGAGTGGCTGTGTGGTAAAGTAGCTTGCTTACCAGCCACATGGTTCCGGGTTCTGTCCCACTGCGTGGCACCTTGGGCAAGTATCTTCTACTATAGCCTCAGGCCGACCAAAGCCTTGTGAGTGGATTTAGCAGACGGAAACTGAAAGAAGCCCGTCGTGTATATGTATATATATATGTGTGTGTGTGTTTGCGTGTCTGTGTTTGTCCCCCCCAACATCACTTGACAACCGATGCTGGTGTGTTTACGTCCCCGTAACTTAGCAGTTTGGCAAAAGCGATCAGTAGAATAAGTACTAGGCTTACAAAGAATAAGTCCTGGGGTCGATTTGTTCGACTAAAGGCGGTGCTCCAGCATGGCCGCAGTCAAATGACTGAAACAAGTAAAAGAGTAAAAAAAAAGAGTAAAGAGGAATAAATTGGATAAGTTAGTCTCTGGAATGCAAACATGATGGGATGGTCACAATTAGACTGTCTTTCATCAACAAATGCTTGTTTGAGCAAGGTTGAGCTGAGGATAAATGACAACATTTATACATGTAACCTCATCTATCACTAATTTATTTATCACCTATGTAGGATATCACAGTATGCTCAATTGTGAACCGTGTTATACTTATCACAGATTCATCTGTGATAACAATTTAAGATTTTGCTTGTACCACAAAACACACCCTAGCAACCACCTACAATGCTCAGCTACCTAGAATGCACTAACATTGTGAGACTGTATTTTCTGTACAGATTTACATTACTTGTACCCATCAACATGGGACCAGTGAACAGAAAAAAAAAATATGTGATAAACAAGGAAAGATATATTAAACTTTAAGGGAAAATTCACAGAGCATTATAATTAAATTACCAGTAGATGAATAGAATAGATTTAGCAATATAACTTCCTCAGTCCTCTGATTCACATCAAGGGACTGCCTAAGTTAAATGTATACCTAATTAAACATTGAATATAGCAGTAGGAAAGTCAAATGTTCTACAACTTATGGTGACTGAATACAAATTGTATCACACATATATTGCGTTGGATGCCAAGACAGCACACAACCAATTCTTTTAGTTTACTTAAAAAGAAAATAGTATTAAATTCTCAGAAAGATTAAAAGGTTGGAAATAAGAAATGCATGTATATTCTGACACTTCAAATAAGTATTGTATACAGAAAGTCATATAAAAGAAATTTTAAAAATTACTTCTAACAAAAAATATATAAATGAAAGAATTAAACATGAAATTGGCAAAATACAGACATCTTGTCTTTTCACGAGCAATAATCTGACTGTCAGTGATTACAAAAATGTTTTGTTCTGAGTTTATTGAAATAAAATACAAGAGAAAGTTCCATGCTTTGTTATTGTGGTAGTATCTAAGAGTGTGCAGAATGTGTTTATAAAAGATTTCAACATGTCCATCCAAATGTTTTTTTCTTTCTATTTTTTTTTTTTGTTTTTGTTTTATGATGAAGTCGTAAGAGAATTCTGCTTTAGTAAGCTTTTCTAATTCTTGTTTCTTTCACAATTACACACATAAAAAATCTGAATGCTAAAGTGTTAATAATGTCTTTGTTGAGAACTTATTTTTAGTAAATAAGAGCTTTCAAGGTCTCAATGAATTTATTTTTTGAAAAAGGAAGGGTGAAATAAAATCAGTGACAGATTAATTTGGCAGAGCATACTATTTTTTTACATTTTTATCATTTAGATTTTAGAGAGAAAACATGTACAGGTGTTAAATAACAAAGAATAGCTGCAAAGGTGGCAAGAAAACAGAATATGATATATTACAAAATGGAGTCAACTATTTTGATTTGCAGTCAATCCATTACTAATTTATCTTAATTGAAGCAATCAAATCATTTTATTTTCTGATTTCTTTAACTCGGTTGACATATGTTTTACTTTCTTGTATGTATTGATTAGTACTAAAATTAGTACTAAAATGTTAAGATTTTTTTGAAATTTTCAAAAGAATTTTTAATATTTGATTTTTTTTTTTTCTTTTCCTTAATACTATATTTTCAAGAAAAATCACCCAAAGACAACTTCAACACATCTCTTGATTAATAAACATATCCTTCCAGGACAAAAACCTTGAACTTGAAAATCCTTTTTCCATGAGGACGTGACAACATAGTCTCATTCAATCACACAAGAATATCAACAATATACATCACAAAAAGATGCATTGCCAATGGAGAAGCCTTTGCATGGGCACACGATTTGTCAAAAATAGCAGCCAAATCACTTTCAAGTAACACCTTACCATCTTAGAGAAATGAAATACAGATACAGTGGACTTCGATATATTACTCTTGAAAACTAAACAGGATAGTTAGAACTGGAAATTCTTTAGTCATATGTCTGCTCAGTGAGGAATGAGCCAAGTTTAAACACCACCAACAACCTCATATCATCATCATCATCATCGTTTAACGTCCGCTTTCCATGCTAGCATGGGTTGGATGATTTGACTGAGGACTGGTGGACCAGGAGGCGACACCAGGCTCCAATCTGATTTGGCAGAGTTTCTACAGCTGGATGCCCTTCCTAATACCAACCACTCTGAGAGTGTAGTGGGTGTTTTACGTGCCACCGGCACGAAGGCCAGTCAGGCGGTACTGGCGACGGCCACACTCAAAATGGTGTATTTTACGTGCCACCTGCACAGGAGCCAGTCCCTCGGAACTGGCAACAATCTTGCTCGAATGTCTTTTCACGTGCCAATAAATTATCTCATTGAACTCACAATCACCAGATAAAGTATATTATTTAACACTGGATACTTAATCAATGTTTATGGAACATTTAATAGTTTTAAACCTAATTTCTTCATTTCCTTTCTGCTGTAGGCATAAGACTTTATGTTCTTTCCTTCTTAATTAAGAGTATTCTATTACTCATTTTACTATTAAGTTTTTATGCTGTAAACATCTCTGAGTATTTTCCCCTCTCTCACTCATTCTTTTAAACAACAATTACTTCTTTCATTAAAGTGTGAATCTAGTTTTAGAAGAGAAGAGGTTTATCAATTGAAGCACTCATGCTGGTGCCACATAAATAAGCATCCATGCCGGTGTCACATCAGAAGCACCTGTGCCAGTGCCACATAAAAAGCACTCAGCCAACTCTCTAAATTGGTTGGCATTTGGAAGGACATCCGCTAGTAGAAACCATACCAAAAACAGACAAATGGATCTGAGCAGCTCTCCGGCTTGCCGACTCTGGTCAAATCATCCAACCCATGCCAGCATGGAAAACAGACATCAAATGATGATGATAATAATAATCAGTTCATTATATTATTGGTAGTTATTTTACTTACAGTACAGTAAGGAATGACAGGTTGCCCTTTGCACAAATCTACTATAATTCCAACGTCTAATGAATAAATCATCACAAGCAAGAGAATAATAAGTAAGACTTCATAATTTATAGATTTAGTTCACTGCAACACACCAGTGTTCAATATTCCTTGTGCAGACATGTTAAAGAGAAAGCTTTTATATAGTCAATAAACTTGCTACAAATAGCAGCAAAGTCTCTCACCTGTCATGATGTAGTATCTTATAAAGAGACATATTGGATAATGTGCACCTAAGTATACCTTGCATGAAAACAAGGTTGGATGGTCATGATAGGAATGCTTTGATCATAGGTTTGCTCAATCAGGACTAACTAAATAACAATAACTCTATGAATTAAAGTTGATCTATTCTTTCATCAGTCCAATAAGATTAATATTTGTCAGAAAGTTGGTAGTTTTACTCATTTATATAACCTTTTTGTCAACAGTATATGCTAAACCAAAGGCAGTGAGCTGGCTGAAATGTTAGCATGCTGGGCGAAATGCTTAGTGGTTAATTCGTCTGCCATTACATTCTGAGTTCAAATTCCACCATTGTTGACTTTGCCTTTCATCCTTTTGGGGTTGATAAATTAAGTACAAGTTGTGTACTGTGATCGATCTGATCAACTGGCCCCCTCCACCAAGATTTCATGCCTTGTGCCTAGAGTAGAAAAACAAAGTATATGCCAAGCCAATCATCATCATCATCATCATCATTTAACGTCCGCTTTCCATGCTACCATGGGTTGGACGATTTGACTGAGGACTGGTGAACCAGATGGCTACACCAGGCTCCAATCTGATTTGGCAGAGTTTCTACTGCTGGATGCCCTTCCTAATGCCAATGGAAACTATTTATAACTTGTGTCTGTCTTGAGAGACAATGGGGTTTTGCCTTATTAAGTTGGAATCAGCTGGACCCAGGATTCATGTCATGCAGAACTGTCATACCCTGAAATAGTTATTGAAATCACTATTAACTACTACAATGTAAATCATCATTTTGCAGCAAGCATGCTGAACCAGAGCACTATAAATAATTTAAAAGTGAAACTTAAGTTTAAAAGGTATAAGATACAGACAGCTTTTCTACTTTCCCAAATATTTTAATAAATTATTTCATACTTTTTTTCTGCCCCTCATTCTATAAACTCCAGCATCCCCCAGAGTTTGGTTTAATTTTCCACTCTCTTTCTTCTTTACATCAATGACTTATTTACCATCACATCCAACAATATCTTTTAGACTGATAATACTCTGCATTAGATAATACTTCTTTAAGATTTCCCTACTCATATCATTCATCCTCAACCTAGATGCCACATGCCAAACTGTCACTGACTTCATTTACATAAACCTCAAAAACATACCCCAACAGGGACTCATCTTGTTTCTTTCGACAGCAAGAAAGCATAATAAACACAACTGATATAAAAAAAACATAATCGCACCACATCTGTTTTAATCCTGAGCAGTATTCAACTTCAGGCCCTACAAGTTACTCTGAATGTTGGGTTTCACTGCCATTGAAAAGTTTACCCAGAAAAAGTATATCTTAACATAGCTAAGACCACAGCTCAATAACTGACACTTCTGATTAGGAGCAGATCATAGTTCAGACCCCTAACAATTATTGGTACTCAACAAAGCTAAATTAGCACTTTTACAAAGCTCAGATCCTTTGTTCTTACATCTGGGATGGTGCTATATCTTCATCCACAGATATTTTAGATCACATTCAAGAAAGGGCTATTTGGTTGACTGGTGAAAAGTCTCTCACTGAAATATTTCAGCCCCTGGTCAATAGGTGTGCTGTCTCTTCTTTCACTTTTTCTACCACTTTTCTAATGGATTCTTCTACATGGAAATAGCCAGGCTAATGCTACCTTCACTCAAGCATTCCTAACCCACTCATCTTCCCTCATCTCATAATATCCTCAATGTATTCATTCATAGGCCCTGTTCTAATCACTATATCCACTCCTTCCTTCCCAGAATATAAACCCTCAGGAATACCCTCTTTGCTTATGGCTTTCTAAGAGATGTTCACTTGCATATGCAGGGCTATGGTACAAGACACTTGCTCAGTCAGAACTGAATTACCCATTAATCAAAATAAGCATGTGCCTAGGGCACCAAGGGAGAGAGGTACCACAAAAATGGTAAATGGTTTATATGATCAGAAATATAATTTTGAAGTGTTTATGATGTCATAGTGAAAACCCAATCAATGACTTTGTAATTTAAAAAAAGTAGGAAAAACTTTTTATAAGTGGAAGTATACAAAAATAAACATTATTTCTCCTCTTACTGTGAATTTTGTTTCATTTTAAAAACTAAAAAAATTTATTTTATAGTTGATTATTGTTTCTATTTTGAATAATATATATATAGTGACACCAAAATCTTTTAAGTGCTTAGGGCCTCCCTCAGTCTTAATTCAGTCCTGTGTACAGCAGTATTAAACCCAAGACCACAAAGCTCCAAAATCAACACCTTAACTATACAGCCATGCAGAAGAACTAAAGCCAATAATCCAACTTTATTGTTGATTTCAAATTTTGCTACAAGGTTACATATTTTGAAGGAAGTTGTAATTGATTATCTCAATCTCCAGGATTTGACTGATTCTTTATGTTATCAACTCCAGAAGAATGAAAAGCAAAAATTAACCCGAGAAGGATTTGAACTCTGCAAATCATGTTGTTTATTCATTGTCTTCCAACTCCAATTACTAGTAAACATATTACTTCATTGTATTTATTTTTCAAATAACATATGAACATAGTCACACAACTAATGAATAAACTTGAGTTCATCACCATCATCATCATTTAACGTCTGTTTTCTATGCTGGCATGGGTTAGATGTTTTAACAGGAGTTGACCAGCTGAAGGACTGTTCAGGCTCCATATCTGTTTCGGCATGTTTTCTATGCATATATGCATGCATAAACAATTTCCCAGTCTTTCTTTCCAGAGATGTCTACTCACTAAAATAGGTTCCTTTATTGTAGCTGGTAAAATGGTTGAACATGGTACTCATATTTGAAATTGGAACCAGCAGTAATGGGTGGTATAAATGCAAGCTTATATTCCCTAGGATTATCAAAATAAATAAGTAAATGCTTTGTAATGGGCAAATCATATACATACATATATGTATATCTATCCAATCTCTCAATCTTTACCTTTTTATCTCTTTACAAATTTTTTATTCTTTCCTGTCTTTGGACCTCCATGTTTGGACTTCAGAGATTTTCACTGCACAAAAATAAACAAAATAAAAGAATAAATTTTCATACAGTTTTTTGCATTAGTTTTCAGTGTTTCTTAAGAGGAACGTGAACTGCATGACTTACTAGTCTGAGGAGATATATAAAGGCTATGGACACATTCTCTTCCCCTAGAGCAGGCCATTATGAATATCTAAAAAAAAAAATTTCTCTACATTTAGTTTTCTCTTTTCTCTGATCACCTCAAGCACCATAGATAACCTCCAAGAACCATTTATTGAGACTAATAGTCCATCAAAAAAGAAATTCTCTTCTCTAGGGGAAATAAATTTTTAAAGATATAGATATGGAAGTGTTTTTTTTTTATTTATTCCCTATGATTATATATACTGATTAAGGATTTTTTAATATATTGTACAATTACTTTATATGAATTATATTTATATAATATGTAATAGATATATCTAGAGGCAATTGTACATTTGTAAGAGATTAACATTATTGCTGAAGTAGAGTAATAGTAATAAAAGTCGTAGTAACAGCAGCAGTAGCAGTAGTAGTAGTAGCAGTAGCAGCAGTGGTAATGGTTTATGTATTTGTAATTGTATGCATGATATATGTATGTATGTATGTATGTATGTATGTATGTATGTATGTATGTTTGCAGTTGTGTATGCGTGTCAATAGCAGGGATCATTAGCCACCAACGGAGCCACAAATGCAAAATATAAGTTAGTCCTAGAGCACACAATGTTCCTGAAGGTCGGCAATGGTCTTCCTCGGTCACGAGTGAACGGCTATCATGTATGTATGTATGTATGTATGTACGTATGTATGTATTTATGTATGTATGTATGTATGTATGTATGTATGCAAGTACGTACATATGTAAATACAGCCCCTGGTCAATCATGATTGATCAAACCTTATGATGAAATGTATTCCAGCTGTACATGACCATCATTTTGCAGGCATAATGGCCTAGGTTATCAAATATATTCTTCCCCTTAAAAAGCTAAAGTATAACTTGAGGAAGGAATTAGCTGCTATTTCTAGCATGGCAATCAGCCAAGTAGAAGCTCCTTTGTTGGTTCATGGCTGTTGTTCTTGTTGTTCTAGTTGCTTTTGCTGCTGCTGCTGATGATGATGATGTATGATGGGATATATGAATATTATATGTTTTCTTATGGCCTTGGAACAAAGTAAGAAATCAATATTATATCTTCTTAAAAATCACAAAACATCGTCATGGAAATATGCCTTAGTGCAATCATATTACAATAATTAATTTCATCTTTATCTCTGAAAAAATCCAAGGGGGAAGCTTTGAGAGGAAGTCACGCTTGAATGAATTTCAGAATTTAAGAAGTCTTCCATAATGTATTTATTTATTACAAAATAGCATATACAAATATATATATATATCAATATATTATGTGAGTGTGTGTATATATATATATATGATGTGTGTGTGTGTATGCATGTATGTATCTATGTATGTATGTATGTATGTATGTATGTATGTATGTATCTATCTATCTATCTATATATATATATATTTTTACTATAGATATAGATATATATAATATATATATATATATACATATATATATATATATGCATATATAATATATATCAAATGTATAATAGATTATATATAGAAATATTATATAATACATTATATATGTGTGTATATATATATAAATATTTATAAATGCTTCAATGTATGTGTGTAAGTCTATATATATATATATTCGAAATGCAGAGTAGATAAAACAGGGGACAACTGATGAAGGTGTATACTCTTTATGTTGCCTGTCTCGTTTCTCTGTTTTTTTCGTTGCTCGAAAAAAGTTCGTTTTGTATGTTTTTGTTTTTATGTTTTCGTTTCTCATTGTGTCTACATTTTTTTGATGTCCTGTACCCATATATGCATGTATATATACGTAGATATGTAGGTTTGTAGATATATGCTTGTATATATGCATATATTTATATATTATATATATATGTATATATATATAAAATCCAAATTTACAGGGAAGAATTCAATTTAATTTATCAAAATTAAAATTAAATTAAATTTCACAATATATAATATATAAATATATAATTTAGAGAAAAAACCCCACAATTATTGAATTCATCCATGAAAATCCACAATCACATATAAGTTAAGTATTGCATTTATTTTCAGTAATATTGTTAGATGTTTTTTCCTTTATTTATTGGTAAAATAAATATTTTTATATAAATTCATTTGATATTTATTGTTAATCGATATATATTCATTCATTTTATTATTATTATTGTATTTTGACCTGAAGATTAGCTATATTTTTGAATAGAATTGATTTTCGATAAATTTATTTTGAATCGATTTGATTTTTATTTTAATTTCTATTTGAAAATATGGTTGTGAAACACGTGTAGTCATTTTTACTATTTTAATATTTATTACTTTGTACTTTTTTGATTTTTATTATAGGTCTTTTTAGTGTATTTACTTATTAAATTTTTCTATATGTGATTGTGGATTTTCATGGATGAATTCAATAATTATGACTTTTTTCTCTAAATTATATATTTATATATTATATATTGTGAGATTTAATTTAATTTTGATAAATTAAATTGAATTTTTCCCTGTAAATTTGGATTTTTATCCCTAATATTATTATATATATATGTATATATAGATATACATATATGCATGTACAAATAAATGTGTGTAAGTGTGTGTGTATGTTATTCTCTGCTGGTATGATATATGCCAGAGGACATATTCATGTTGGATTTATTGGGAAACAAATATATTTGGCTTTTACATGCCCTCTGGGGTGATTCAATTTTCGAGATGTTTTGTTTTGTATGGGGTGACCACAGGGGGCAGCAGTATTCAAGGTGTGGCCGTAGAAAGGAGAAAAGTGGAATGATGACACCTTGTTATCTGGACGGGAAGGTTCTTAAGATCCAAGAGCTCATCCTATGAACTATATCGACCTTATTGCTGATGTGGGCACTCCAACTGAGATTGTTATCAACAATTACACCTATGTCTCTGATATTATTAGATGCTGAAGGAAGAGAGTATGGCTGTTTTAATATAGTCTTTCTTCCAAAATGCATCAGCTCAAATTTTCCCTTGTTTAGAATCATTTTGTTTTTGTCTGCCCATTAACACACCGCATATAGATCAGACTGGAATTGAGTTCAGTCTTCTTCTTCATTGATGATTTGCTGGAGTTTAGTGTCAACAGCAAATATTTTCACTTTGCAGTGATTTATGATGCTGGAAAGGTTGTTTATGTAGATTATAAATAATAGCAGGCCCAGGACAGTCCCATGAGGGACACCACTGGTGACTTTTTCTGGGCTTGAGTGGACTCCATCGACCACAGCATATTGTGTTCTATTTGCCAGGAAATACTCAATCCAGTGTAGAAGTTTTCCACAGATTCCAACATTTGCCAATTTTGAGAGTAAGATATTATGGTCAACCCTGTCGAATGCTTTACTGAAGTCAAGTTATATGACATCAGAGTTTGAACCTGTTCCCAAGGTTTTAAGTATATCCTCAATGTGGTGTAAGAGCTGTGTTAGACAGTCCCTGCTACAGCAAAATCCATGCTGATTTGCATTTAGGAGTTTATGGATCTCCAGGAAGCAGCTATCGTTGGTCTTAGGGTTAGCTATCGTTGGTCTTAGATGATGGGCTTTCAGTTTCCATCTACTAAATTCGTTCAATGCGGATATAATGTATATAGAGTATGCAGAGTAGAAATTTAGTATGTAGAATGTATGCATGTAATATCGATTTAGTAGGTACTAAGATTATAAATAATGTACATATATATGTGTGTGTGTGTGTATGTACCCAGTTTATAGTATGTAAATACCATGTATATAATATGTATGTCTCATGTATATTGTGTATAAGGTTGGAAAGGAAAGAGAAAATAGGAAACAAATTATGAAGAGTGAGATGGGTATAAAGATATGCAGGTGAGATAGAGAATGTAAAGGAAGACAGACACAAGGATATTGAATGGAAGGCTGAAAGGAAAACAAGTAAAAGGGAAAGGTCGAAGGGAAGTATAAAAAGAATTGCTATGTGATCTTGTTATAGGAGGATGAAACAGGCTGAGTGAGTGAGGGAAGAGGAAAAGAGAGAGGAGAGGAGAGAAAGTGTAAAGTGAAAGTGAAAGTGAAAGAAAAAGGGAAGGAGAAAGAAAGGCGAACAAAGTTTGAGAAGAAGGATGTTCCTTGAGCTTCTTTTGGGTATTGTGTGGTTTTTGTTTTCTTTGTAAGAACACATGATACAAATAGGAGAGAGTAAAGAAAAGGAAAATATAGAAAGTAAAGATGTAAAAGAGAGTGGTGGAAAAGGATAGTGAGAAAGAGAGAGAGAGAGAGAGAGAGAGAGAGAGAGAGAGAGAGAGATGGAAACTGGAAATGAAAGAGAGACAAAGAGTTTGAGAGAAAGTTGTTGAGGCTTAGTTTTTCTTTATTTGTTTCCATTAATAAGAAAGAGAGAAAAATAAAAATATAAAAGTGTGTGTGAGAGATAGAAAGCAAGAAGGATAGTGTAAAAAAGAAAAGGAGTTGGAGAGAAGTTTTAGCTATTATTTATTTTAGTTATTTATTTTAGTTTTTATTTTACTTATTTATTTTAGTTACGTATTTATTGCTTTCTGCTCAGTATTATGTGGAGGTTTTTTCATGATTAATAAACAGAAAAAAAAAGTACAAAAAAATGTAAAACATATAAGGTGTCATCTGAAGCAGACAGACTAAGATATATCTTGCCATCATCATCTCCTCCATATCCCACAGTTTTAGATTATTAACAGAAGACCAAAAATCAATATTTTCAGTCTCAGGTGGTACTTTTAGTTTTATTCTGATTTCCTCTTTTTTGTGTTTCTGTTTTTTTTTTTTTTTTCCTCTTACTTTCCTTTTTTTATTTTCTGATGGAAATGGCTAAGGTGCTTTTGCTTTGTTATTTAGTTTTGTTCTTAATTCTTGTCGTTGGTTGTGTTTGGCAAGAATCCTTCAAATTTATTGGTATTTGGTTATGAATAAAATAAATTTAAAAAGAAAAAAAAATATAAATAAATGAAAAGTGAAAATTAATGAAAAGTCAAAATGAGAATAAAATATATATAATGAATTAAAGATCAATGCTAGAAAAAAAAAATGGAAAGAAAGACAGAAAAACAAGAAGAAAAGATAGGGGATGGAACTGAATAAAATTACTTCTGCAAGTGATTATTGTATTGGAAGTAATCAGTAGATAGGGCTGATTTGGTAGAATAACATCCAAACAGTTTACTTCTAGTTAACAACTGAATCGTTGACATCAAATATACAAGACTCTCTTTTTCAATATATCTTTACAATTTTTTAAATATTTTACTTTGGTTGTTGGTAAGTAGTGGTATGAGTTAGTGTGAAAATAAAACGAAAATAAGTGCAAACAAATATTTTCCAAATACATTTCCTGAAAAAAAAAAAAAGAAGCTAATAATAATAAGGATAATAATAATAATAATAATAATAATAATAATGATAATAATAATAATAATAATGATAATAATAATAATATTAATAGGAAACTTGCTTCATTTTAACTTAGATTCATTTTTACTTTGTATTTTTTTTGTCTTTTTTTTTCATTTTAATTCTACATACTATTAGGTTTGTTTCCAATATCTCACATTTTTGCTTACTGATAGCTATTAGAGCATATAAATATGTTTATTTGTGCAAATATTTACCTTTTAGCCTGGCTAATGAAGTATATAGATGTGAGTATAGTTTTACAAGTGTTTAAATTACAAAAACAAAATTATCTCCCAGGTGAAAACAATATATGCATTATATTTTAAAATGTATGATTTGATTGGTATTTATTTCAATCAGGTTACAATTATATCACATATATATTAAATTACACAATATTTTATATATATATATATATTTATATATATATATATATATTCATCATCATCATCATCATCATCATTATCATCATCACTATCACTTCGTGCATGGATTAGATAGTTTTGAAGGAGGATATTAAATGATGATAATCATGATGATGATGATGATGATGATGATGACGACGACGACGACGATGATGACGATGATGATGATGATAACAATGATATACAGAGGTGAAATCATGGCTGTGTGGTAAGAAGATTGCTTTTCAGCCTCATGGTTCCAGGTTCATTCCCACTTGGGCAAGTGCCTTCTTTTATAGCCTCGGGCCGCCCAAAGCTTTGTGAGTGAATTTAGTAGACAGAAACTGAAAGAAGCCCATTGCATTTATATATATATATATATATTTCATTTTCATTTTATCTAGTTTCAGCTCATGAACTAACAAAACTGTCCGATGAACGGGAACATGAAACTCCAAGTAACAGTCTTTTGTTATATTTCTGCTGCTTTTAAATAAAGCATATTACTCTACCTCTGATATTTGAGTACTCCTTTTTCCACCTTGTTGCACATTTACGTGCTTACTCCGGTATATATATATACATATATATATTTGTGCGTGTGTGTGTGTGTGTGTGTGTGTGTGTGTGTGTGTGTGTGCTTGTGTCTGTGTTTGTCTACCTCCACTGCTTGACAGGTGCTGGTGTGTTTATGACCCCATAACTTAGCAGTGCAACAAAAGAAACTGATAGAATAAGTACCAGGCGTAAAAAAAATAGTACTGGATTGAATCACTCAACTAAACTTTTTCAAGGCAGAGCTCCAGCATGGCCACAGTATAATGACTTAAAACAAGTAAAAAGATTAAACAATAAAGAATGTTTTTTTATTCTTTTACTTATTTCAGTCATTTGACTATGGCCATGATGGAACACCACCTTTTCGTCGAACAAGTCGACCCCAGGACTTATTTTTATAAGCCTAGTACTTATTCTATTGGCCTCTTTCACTGAACTGCAAAGTTATGGGGATGTAAACACACCAACATTGTTTGTCAAGTGATGGTGGAGGGACAAACAGAGACACTGAAACACACAGACATACATATACAAACATATATATATGTGTATATATATGTATATGACGGGCTTCTTTCAGTTTTCATCAACCAAATCCACTCACAAGGCTTTGGTCGGCTCAAGGCTAAAGCAGAAGACACTTGTATATCGGTGTGTAAGTGATTGTATAAGTATGAGCTAATGGATGAGTGTATTTTGCGTAATGGTACAGTTTGGCATGTGCAGAATAACATGTTGAAACCAAATAAATAAACAGACAACGTGCGCATTGCAGCTCATACCGAATGTGATAACACACTCAAATCGAGCGAATTGAAACTGTCAGTGGTTGTTAGTTTCAAAGAAGAAGCCATGGATGTTGTAGCACAGAAATCTAGATTTAAGGTAGTGAGCTGGCAGAAACGTTGGCACGCCGGGTGAACTGCTTAGTGGTATTTTGTCTGCCGTTACGTTCTGAGTTCAAATTCCGCTGAGGTCGACATTACCTTTCATCCTTTCGGGGATGATAAATTAAGTACCAGTTATCCACTGGGTCAATGTAATCAGCTTAATCCCTTTGTCTGTCCTTGCTTGTCCCCTCTATGTTTAACCCCTTGTGGGCAATAAAGAAATAAGAAATCTAGATTTACTTTCGAGACAGCAACTGAGTACTGCCTGAGGAGATACATATAGATCTTCTTATACAGTTAAACCGTTACATAATTTAATTAAAACTTAACTTTAAATCCTGTATATATGAGGATCTGTATGTATTGAAACATTTGTAGTGATTAAAAAGCTGCCTAACTGTACTTACACTTCCTTTTGATTCTTTTACTTTTTACTTTTTTATGTATGTGTGTGTGTGCGCGTGCGCGCATGTGTATGTACATGTATATAGCAACCTCATGGAGAAGAAAAAACATGTGGGTATATATACATGGTTGTAAATAAAAGAAATTGAAAGTAAAAATAAACATAAAGCTAAAAATATGACAAAAATCAAATAAATCAAACCTCAGTGCTAAAAGAAAAAACTAAAGATGTGGTGGGGATAGAAGTAAGGGTGCAGCTGGTGTAGATGCTTGGTTAAGAAGCTTGCTCGCCAATGATGTGGTCTCAGGTTCAATCCAACTATTTGGTACCATGTGGCACAAGTGTCTTCTATTACAGACTCATGCTGAATAAAGCCTTGTGATTGGATCTGGTAGCTGAGAACTGTAGAGAAAATGGTGACATATTCTTTTCTGCTCTAGACACAAAGCCTGAAACTTTTGGAGAGGGGGCCAGTCAATTAGATCGACTCCAGTATGCAACCGGTACTTAATTTATCGATCTCAAAAGGATGAAAAGTAAAACTGACCTTGATGGAATTTGAACTTGGAATGTAAAGACAGACAAAATATCACTACGTATTTCACTCAGCATGCTAACGTTTCAGCCATCTTGCTGCCTTAAAATGGTTACATATTACAGATATAATGTTTTAGCAAGTAAACTCCGATTTCAACAATCTAATAGCTCTTTCATTATGTTTTTATTCATGATCAACGTTGCCTTCCTGGCACTACCAATGTCGCCTTCCTGGCACTTGTGCCAGTGGCAGGTGAAAAGACATTCGAGTGAGTTCGTTGCCAGTACCACTGGACTGGCTCCTGTGCGGGTGGCACGTAAAATATACCATTTTGAGCGTGGCCATTGCCAGTACCTCCTGACTGGCCTTCGTGTCAGTGGCATGTAAAAGCACCCACTACATTCTCGGAGTGGTTGGCATTAGGAGGGCATCCAGCTGTAGAAACTCTGCCAAATCAGATTGGAGCCAGGTGTAGCCATCTGGCTCACCAGTCCTCAGTCAAATCATCCAACCCATGGAAAGCGGACGTTAAACGATGATGACCAAATATTGATACATTTGCTACATTATTAAATCTGTGAAATATAACAACTTTCACACACACATGCACACATATTTATACATTCATACAAAATGATATGACGCTCAGTATAATCAAAAGGTTGAATGCTACTAGAATATATATATAGAGAGAGTGAGAAGTTTTATTTCATACATAGCACTTTATATTACCTAGTTCTTTAGTTTGGCGCTATCTTTTTCCACCTTAATATTGTTTTCAAGAGTGCAACATTTTCATTGCCAGAGGATTTTGTAGTTATGTAAACATATCTAATACTTTTGTTAGTGACTGCCAAATTTGGAATATCAACATTCACACATATTTATGAACACACACACGCACACACACACACACACACACCACACACACCACACACACCACACACACACGCACACACATATCTGTATATTTATTTCAACTTATTTTTGACTGTCAGTTTCCAGTCCAAGATTCTAGTAGAAGACACTCAATACTGCATGCAGTAGGATTGAACCCTAACCCATATGGTTAGGAAAAAAAAAACTTCTTAACCACTGAGCCATACCAGCCTTTATGCTGTGAGAATGAATAAAAACCATATGTTTGAGAAGCAGACAACTTAACCACACAACCATATGCGTATGCGTGTGTGTGTGTGTGTGCATGTGTGTGTGTATGAGCATGTGCGTGCATCTGCATGTGTGTGTGTATGCATGTGTGTGCTTGTGTCTCTACACACATGCTCATTTATATGTTTTATCAAGTTAAAAAATTCTCCAGTCAAGATTTTTTCTTATTTTCATATTAGTTCTTTCTGTTTAATTTGGAACATTACTCTTCCTAAGTACATTAATGCTCCAAGACCTTAATGGACAAATCTCAATGTAATAATGATAGTGGTACAATGATGCCACTTTTGGTTGTAGCTAGCAAGGCATCACCAGAAAAAATGCTGATACCAAAAATAAAAAAAAATCAACATCAGATTAAAATTAGTTTAATGGTCAACTCCCAGGTTGCTATCATAGTATATTTCATATGTACAGCATCTGTGTGTTGATTTTTGGTTTGTATTTTGGCTATTAATAAACTTCCATGAATTGTATTCTAGTTTACTTAATGGAATTCTATATATTCTGGTAGTGCTATCAGCTAATGTTTTTCTATCTACTCATAGTTTTGTTTAATGTTCTGTATTATAATGCACAGTAATGGCTTCTTGTTGTAAATGCATGGTCAACCAATGAGAAAGTGTCATACTTGTGTTTCTAACATAAAAGTTTGGGTCATGAACATTGCAACTTTTACATTTACGTTGAGGTATATATATATCATTAGTTGTCTGATGTACATTCTATGGCTTTCAGGTTTTTAATTCTGTTTTGTAATATATTCTGTAAGTTTGTGGTTAGGTATGAAACATGTCGTGTTCAGTTTTATGAGTTATTTTATGACATATTCATCTGTTTTATAACTAGAATGTATTTGGTTCATATAGCATACTTTTTCCATGCTTCATGTGGTCTTCTACCTGGTCAGCTCCTGTCAACTGTCCTACCCATGCCTGCATGGAAGACAGACGTTAAACAACGATGATGATTATTCTTCAGTGGGTGAATTTGTCTGTCATTCTACAAGTTGGTGTACCGTCATCATCAACCCTTGAGCATTACAGTCTCAGGGTCTAGGACTCATAGGGACAGTTACCTGTTTTCCATGGTGTATAAATAACCGAGTGCACAACATTCATTCCCTTGAATGGGATGCTAGTCCATGGCAGAGTTTCTCATTTAAAACTGAAAGAACTAGAGTAGTTTTTTTTTTTTTTTTGCTTAAGAACAGAATGCACCTCCCAGTTCAGGAATTGAACCCACAATCACAAAATCTTAAGTGCAACAGCCGAACCACTTCGTCATACACCTTCACTACTAATGTATTGGAGTATCTATTTTTCATTAACCCTTTCGTTACCATATTTCTGTTGAGATGCTCTGTGTTTCTTTCAATTAATTTTAAATATAACAAGGAATTTAGTAAAATAACTTAGTTATCATTAAACTAGTGTTATGAACATTAATTGTGACTAAGGTTTGGTGGAAGATTCTAATTTAGAACTTATAAAAACAAGACATTTGTACTCAGAACCAGAGGCAGTTTCAGCCGGGTTGGTAACAAAAGGGTTAATGTGTTCACTCTTATGACATTCTTCTTTAAAGATAGCTCATGATACAAAAACAGGAACCATTGTAGACATTATAATACATAATATGAAAGAAAACTAGATAGAAAAGCAGGAGTTGATAAAATAAGTTTCCCATATGAAATATATTAAATTCATAGCTATTCAACACTTTCAAGTTTTGTCATAGCAACATGTGGCAATGTGCTTAATAAACACAGACACAGCTGTGATTAGAGCTGTGAATATATTATTTTTCAGAATACATCAAGAAATATATACTGTGACAAAAGTCTACAAGAGTACTCAATTAATTTTTAGAGCTTCATATTATATAGATGGTTTGAATAAAAAACAGCAGGGATCCATAGGTAAAATCTAAAGCTGGATAAGAAGAAAGGTGTCCAGGTAGTCCCTTACAGCTTAGAGAATAAATGATGCAAAGAATTGCATCAATGGCACATCTATTCTTGAAACAGCTGTAAGGGACTATTTGCACACCTTCCTTCTTCTCATTCATCTTTAGATTCTACCTACGATGACCTGCGTTAACATTCTATTTGATATCAACAATATGAACTTTGTAACTATGCCACCTTTCTGAGGCAGATATGTAAAGTTCTCAAGATCAAATGCCCAGGAAAACTGATGAATGGGGACTTGTTTCATGGGGACAATGTTCCTGGTCCCAGGTCCTTGGTTTCAATGGCTGATTTATATGAATGTGGCTTTGAACTGGTTGCCCACCCTCCTTATTCTCCAGATTTGGCTCCATCTGACTATCATCTGCTCCCCAAAACGAATAAACACTTGGCTGGGAACCAGTAGCACGGTGATGATGATGTCATATCTGCTGTTGACGACTTTTTCGATGAACAGGATGATAGCTTCTTCACCAATGGCATTCAAGCATTACAACATGGATAGATGAAGTGTGTAGACCACAAGGAGATCTATGTTGAAAAATAAATCCCATTTGGTCAGATCCCATGAGAGTATCTTGGTCAGCCTATGAATATGAACTTAACAGCCAACCCTCAAGTGTATAGATAGATGGATAGATACATACATACATACATACATATACATACACATGTGTGTGTGTGTGTGTGTGTGTGTGTGTGTGTGTGTGTGTGTGTATGCCACAATATATATCTATATTGTGACACATATGTACACCATATTTTTTCTATCATCACTGGGTGGTTCTACACCAGCTTTCAACACTTAAATCAAATCATATATGTGGGTTTTTTTATTTCTTTTTTGCCCACAAGGGGCTACACACATGAGGGGACAAACAAGGACAGAGAAACGGATTAAGTTGATTATATCGACCCCAGTGTGTATCTGGTACTTATTTAATCGACCCCGAAAGGATGAAAGGCAAAGTCGACCTCTGCGAAATTTGAACTCAGAACGTAGTGGCAGACGAAATACCGCTAAGTACTTTGCTCGCCGTGCAAAAGTTTCTGCCAGCTCACCGCTTTGGGTTTTCTGGCAACTTGCATTTATTCATTCAATACAGTACAGATTCAACTTGCAAAAATCAAAAATCCTCTGGCAAGAGAGTGAAAGTGGCAGGGACAGGCAAAGGATATTACTGGAAGTCTCTTGCTAGATCTCTACACAATTGGTGAACATTGCATGATGGTTGTTCCAGCATAGAAGTTGTGAGTAACTGTGCTGCCCGTGTCCTCCAGTGGCGACAAAGCAGGTCTATTTAGACACAGCACTGCTTTCCCTAACAGAGAGAAAGGCAAGAAAAGGAGCCCTAAACATTATTGGGTATTGGGTGTTGGTGTGGGGTGTGTGGGAGTGGAGTGTGTGAGAGTGAGGGTGGGGGTGGGTGGGTGAAGGAGGTATCAATGAAGAGAGATGGTTGCT
>NC_068982.1:148550450-148556275 GCF_001194135.2 Octopus bimaculoides | reverse complement strand
GGAGTGAAGAGAGGAGAGGTGAGTTAGAGTGAAGAGAGGAGAGGTGAGTTGGAGTGAAGAGAGGAGAGGTGAGTTGGAGTGAAGAGAGGAGAGGTGAGTTGGAGTGAAGAGAGGAGAGGTGAGCTGGAGTGAAGAGAGGAGAGGAGGGGAGTCAGATGAAGAGAGGAGGGAAGTTGAGCCGATGTGGTGTAAAGGAGCGAAGAGAGAAGATTAATTCCTCTTCATGGCGAAGGCAGGAGTCCAGATGGCCTCTGTGCAAAGACAATCTGAACACAGACATGTGTTGTAGTGAATGACAGGTAGAGCGGAAATGGTATGAGATCAGGGTGTCATTGCTGAGTCTGATGTCTCGGAGGTGCTCTGTGAACCTGTCAGCCAAGTGGCATCCTGTTTGACTGAGGTACAGAGAATGGCAGAAAGAGCAGGAGATGCAGTAAATGGTGTTACTAGAATGTCGTTAAATGTATATGTGTGCATGTACGTGTGTGTGTGTGTGTGTGTGTGTGTATGTGTATTTCCTCTAACAAACCACTAATTATTTTGAATACTATCACCAGTTAAAAATAAATAATAAATGAAAACCGTTTTGATTATTTTGAAAATCATAAAAAGAAAACATAGACCTACAATATAACGAGAACATTTTGCTTTTCAAAAGACTAAACAAAATTAAAACCTAACAATTTGTAATTTTGTTGAGATGAAATCAAAAATCAGATTATTCAACCTAATTAATAAGTTAATTAGTGAGAAAGGCTATTCCATGACTAATGGCATTGACTTTAAGAATTAGAGATTTCATTTCCAGGTTCAATGAATAGCATTATAATTTAAATATTCTTTTTTTGTTTTTATCACAGTTTTCAGGTTTACAAAACCTGTTTGTCATTAAAATTTACTGTGTAGTATTACTATGAAAACAACAACATGAAAGAAAGAAGGAAAGAAAGAAACAAGAAATAATGAAAAAAAAAGAACAAGCAAAATTATATGAAAAGCAGATGAAGATTTGCTACGTCGACATATTTAAGAAAATTAAATGCAATGAAATGATGCTTGAAGAATGATAAAGATTTTATTACATGAAAATATTCAATGTTTTTATTACCTACTGTAGTAATCTATTTTTTGTTTAACTGTATTTTTGTATTTGGCTTTTTGGTTAAGTGATAAAAATTTTAATTCATTTGTATTTCTTCCTTCCATAGATAATCTTAACTGTTGTATTTCCAAGTATTTATAACTGTATTTAAAGTATAAATGTAGTTTTATTTGTAAAATAAAATTTGATGCAATTGTTATTTTTAGTGTTTGAAATTGAAGACAAGTGATCTGAATATTAGGAATTAAAACTTTACGGTGAAAAGAATAATGTATGGTATTATATCTTGTACAGAGTTATGTGGTATAACAAGAGAGCTCTTGCAGAATTAATTCTATGTTGCAGTTTTGAATCAAGAATCTATTTCAATTCATTTATACTGTGAATGTTATATAATGCTCTTAAGGCAGAGAGCTGGCAGAGTCGTTAGTACACTGCTAAGCATTTTGCTTAGTGGCATTATGTTCTGGGTTCAAATGCTGCCGGGGTTGACTTTGACTTTTGTTCTCTCGAGGTCGATAAAATAAGTACTAGTTGAATACGGGGTCTATTTAATTGATTTGCTCCTTCCCCGAAATTGCTGGCCTTGTGTCAACATTTGAAACCAATATTATTAGTGCTCTTTAGCATGCCAAGCAAAATGCTTAGCGGCATCACATTCATCTTTACATTCTGAGTTCAAAGTCTGCTGAGGCTGACTTTGTCTCTCATTTTTCAGGGTTGATAAAATAAGTACCAGTTGAGCATTGAGGGTCGATGTAATCAACTTACGCCCTTCCCCCAAATTGCTGGCCTTGTGCCAAAATTAAAGACCAATATCATTACTATTATTTTGACTTTGGTCACTTCTATGATCAAACATGTATTAGTCATTACTCTATATCTTTTTCCCTTCTTTCTTTGTCAGGTATCATGCGTCTAAGACTACATAATCCAATGTAAACTTAGATATCATCTTTCCTAAGACAGTAAGGTTTGATTTAAGAGTAATTTGACTGCTGTTTTTAACTGGATGAAACCACATACAGAGCTATCCCTGTTCTGACAAGAGTGTTATATGTAACATTTAACATTATATTAGTGTTTAAATGCAGCCTTGTTTATGAGATGCCCTTAATTTTTATCAGGATCTTGATATGGTTTCCTCAACAGTGTCAATGTTATCAGGAAATATATGGATATCACAACTTATAAGTTCCCCATTTATAAATAGATATCAGGATAAAGCAATTGATTATATCATCACACTAATGAATGGAAATATGTCCTAATAATAACTCATAGTACTGAACTACCGGTTCTCTTATGATTTTTGGTCTCTCTAACATTTCTAATATTCACTTGGAGAAGAGACATTTAACTTACCATACACACAGGCATGGTTGTGTGGTAGGAAGTTTACTTTTTGACCACGTAGTACTGTGTTCATTCTCACTGCATGGCACCTTGAGCAATTATCTTCTAGTATAACCTCAGACCTTCAAAGCCTTGTAAGTGAATTTGGTAGATGGAAATAGAAAAAAAGCATCTATTATATATATATATATATATATATTTATATATCTATATATGTATATATATGTCATTTGTAAAAAACATAAATCCTAAAGAAGAAGCACACTCTAAGATGTAGAGCTGGCCTTCCCCATATTAAAAATTGGGAAGGCCAGTTTATGGGATTACTTTAGGTTTCCCTAATGGATGGGAAACCTAAGGTAATCCAATAAACCGACCTTCCCCATATATATATATATATATATATATATATATATATATATATATGAAGTCATTACTGGTGCATATACATCAGTAATGACTTTCTCACAGGTATTGTTTTCCCTGTATATTGCACAAATGTAATTCTTTTATTCCCAATAAACTGCATTTCATATTTGAGGCTCCAATGAAGCTATAGTTATTATTCAGGCACTCAACTATGAGTTCACTGCATCTTATAGCAGAAGTGGCCATAAGCTAATGAAGTTCATTATGCAACCATTGTTTTTCTTGCATCATCTCTTTCTTATTATTGTTCTATACTCATCAAACACTTTGTTCTAAAACATACGCATATGATACATACATACATATATATATATACCAGAGTAAACACATAAATGTGAAACAAGGTGGAAAAAATAGTACTTGAATACCAGAGGTAGATTAATATGCTTTATTAAAAAGCAGCAAAAATATCACTAAAACTCTTACTCAGTTTCACATTCCTGATGATGATATATATATCATCATCATCATCATCATCATCATCATATATAAGCATCAGATGTGGTATGCAAGAGAGACGACTATGCTGGTATGGTCATGTGTTGCATATAGATGAGGACAGCTGTCTGAAAAAGTGTCACACCCTAGCAGTAGTGGAAACCTGTGGAAGCGGTAGACCCAAGAAGACCTGGGATGAGATGGTGAAGCATGACCTTCAAATGCTGGGCCTCACCGAGGCGATGACAAGTGAATGAGATCTTTGGAGATATGCTGTGCTTGAGAAGACTCAGCAAGCCAAGTGACACCGTAACTGTGGCCTATGCCAGTGCAGCATAACCAGCTCATTTAAGAGTACTTTTCAATCATTGGGCAATAAACTGCACTTGCAAAAACCTGTTGAGGCAAGTGAAGTCGTTGTAATGGGCAGTGACAGTACTGCCTGATTGGCACCCATACCGGTGGTATGTAAAAAGCACCATTTGAGTGTGGTTGATGCCAGTGCCACCTGACTGGTCCTGTGCCAGTAACATGTAAGAGGCACCATTCGAGCATGATTGTTGTCAGTACTACCTGACTGGCTCCCATGCCAGCGGCGTGTAAAAAGCACCATTCGAGCATGGTTCATGCCAGTACTGCCTGACTGGCCCTCATGCTCATGACACGTAAAAAAGCACCAGGCTCCAATCCAACCTGGCAAAGTTTCTACAGCAGGATGCCTTTCCTAACGCCAGCCACTCCAAGAGTGTAGTGGGTTCGTTTATATTATGGTAACTTCGCAGTTTGGTCAAAGAGACTGATAGAATAAGTATCAGATTTTAAAAATATGTACTGAGGTTGATGCATTCAGCTAAAAAACCTTCAAGGTAGTGCCCTAGCATGGCTGCTGTCCAATGACTGAAGCAAGTAAAAGATGAATTCACCTTCATCTCCTAACTACTGAGTTTTTGCATCAAATTTTGGTACAAGGCTAGGAATTTTATCAGCCCCAGTGCTTGACAGGTAATTATTTTATCAACACTGAAAGGATGAATGACTGCATCGAATTTTAAATCAGAACATGAAGATGGATAAAATGCCACTCAGCATTTTGTCCAGCATGCTAACAATACTGCCCGCTTGCTGCTGTGTAACTAATGAATATTCTTTTTTACCCTAAGCACAAGGCCTGAAATTTTGCGGGAAGCGGGGCAGGCAATCGATTAGATCGACCCCCCCCTCTCCAGTATGCAACTGGTACTTAATTTATCGACCCCGAAAGAATGAAAGGCAAAGTCGACCTCGGCGGAATTTGAACTCAGAACATAAAGACAGACGAAATACTGCTGAGCATTTTGCCTGGTGTGTTAACGTTTCTGCCAGCTCGCTGCCTTCTGATTAATGAATATTAAGCTAAACATTACTTGTCTTGTTGTGAACAGAATTGAAGATTTGTAGAGCATTAACGATACTTTTGTGTCACTAAAATTATGAAAGACTCTTGTTTATTGCAATACGTCGTTCACATAAATATTCACATTTAATTTAGACTGCAGGTTAATATCTTTTACCTTTCCCTGGTCAGAATTAATTATTAAAGTGAATGATCTTTTCCTTCTTACTGTGGGCATAATTTGAATTAATTAAGAATATTTAGCCCATCCTGCCCACCACTTAACAATATGAATCCCCTGCTGAGTATACAATATTGGTCACACATAACAACATCTCCATGTTTCTCTTAAGTGAAATATTGAAATGTTTTATTTCTTTGCTGTTTCTGGTATTTTGACCATAACTTAATTCTACAGTGGCCAAACCAATGAACAAGCCTCTGTGTGGTCAACTGACCTGTTAGCAATAGCAAACAAATATCCCTCAACTCAGAGTTAACTGTCTTAAAAAGGGAGAAACTGAAGAAAAATATACAAAGGGACAAGAACTATACACTACTTATGTAATGCTACATCATCATCATCACCACCACCACTGCCTTGCTATCATCCTTGTTGTTGTCAGTGGTGGTATGAGTAGTGGCAGCAGTGACAGCAGTGTCCTCTCCTCCTTGTCATTGTCATCTTCCTCATCCTCTTCCTCTTTTCCTTGCCCTCCTCATTGTCCTCCTCCTCCTTGTCATCATCCTCCTATTTGTCGTCGTCCTCCTCCTCATCCTTGTCCTCCCCTCTTCCTTGTCCTCTCCTCGTCTTTTCCTCCTTGTTGTCCTCCTCGTCCTCCTCTCCGCCTTGTTCTCCACCTTCCTTGTCCTCCTCATCCCCCTCGTTCTCCTAGTCCCCGTCCTCCTCCTTCTCATCCTCCTCCTCCTCCTCCTCCTCCTCTTCATCATTATCGTTGTCATTGTCATCATCGTTGTCATTGTCATCATCGTCATCATCATCATCATCATCATCATCATTATCATCATCATCATCATCATCATCATCATCATCATCATCATCATCATCATCATTGTCATCATCTTCATTGCCATTGTCATCATTATCACCATCATTGTTATTGTTGT
>NC_068982.1:148544393-148546893 GCF_001194135.2 Octopus bimaculoides | reverse complement strand
TGGCATAAGATTAAATTTCTGACAGGCACAAGGCAGACCTTGAAGAAATGGTGAAGTCATGAATAGAGACAAAAGGACTTTGACAAAACAAACAACCAATTGATTGTTTGACCAACACATACAAATGATTGATTAGTTAGTTGATTAGATATCTAACTGATTGACTAACAATAAAGAAGTGATATTGAACTGGTGTGTGTTAATCATTGTTGGTGTAATGACCATTCCAAAACACAACAAAATTTGTTTCAACAAATGAATTCACATCAGGAATCTTACAAACTATATACAAAAATGAAGATATATAAATATAAATACTCGAATATACATACATATGTTAAATTTGTATATGTATCATCTTTATTTAATTTCTGTCTTCCATACTGGCAAGGGTTGCATGGTTTGATAGGATCCACTGAGCTGGAGGAGTGCATCAAACTCCAGTCTCTGTTTTGGCATGGTTTCTATAGCTGAATTTCCTTAATGCCAACCACTTACTGTGTTTACAAGGTGCATTTTTCATGATGCTAGTACCAGTGAGATTGCCAAGTAACTCACAAGACAAAGAAAAAGATTTACCAAAAGATTGAAAAGTCGAAAGTCAGACATAGTTTTATATATTTCTAAAATGTCCATGACGTTGATAAGAGTCCAGTTTTATAGATGAGATGAAAAATAACGAAGGCATGCAAATTTGTGTTGTAGAGAGGGTGGTGGCTTTATACCGGGTGTTGAGAGACTAAAGTATGATAGATGGACAGGCACAAGTGTTGCACTATAAAAGAGATATATCGTTACCCTGCATCATATAAAGGTGGATGGGAGTAGCTAGAAAGAATACAGTGATGGAGGTGCTGAGGTGTCAGAATATATTCTCGAGATACAAAAAGATGAGTATGAGAGAATAAAAACAAAGAATGAGAAAAGGTAGGTGGATACATCCATTAAAGTATGAGAGGAGAGTGCACGTGCTTAGGGCATCAAGGGAAGGAGGGGGCACCACAGAAATGGTAAATGGTTTACGGCACAAAAGAAATCATTTTAAAGTTGCTAAAATAATATTCGGGATGCCTTTATCTCTATTAAGTATAGATGCAGATGTGTTACCTAAGATTAATTTTGAGGATCTGATCAATGACTTAGCAATTCAAATGAGTAGGAGGAAACTTTTCAAATATAAATAAAGTGGAAGTATACAAAAATAAACATTATTTTCTCTCTTACTGTTTTATTTCGTTTTGAAAAATGAAAATTTATTGTATGGTTTGTTATTGTTTATATTTTGAATTACATAATCTTTTATGGGGGCACCAAAATCTTTTAAATGCTTAAGGCCTCGATGGGTTTTAATCCAGCTCTGAAAATGACAAAAGGTTAGAAATGGTGGTAAAGGTGAATGGATTGAAAGATGGAGTTTTGGTTGATAGTGGAGTAGTAGATGATGGTAAATATGAATATGAGGTGGAAGGTAAAGTTATAGGAGTGGCTCAGGGAAAAAAGCAAGTGTTAAGTGGCCATACAGGAAGGGTGGAGAGCAGCAGTATAATAGAACTATAGAAAAATCAGAAAAAAAAAGCAGATGGTTTGTAGGGTGAAAGAGTGGGAGATGTGAGAAATAAAGATGAATAGGAGGGGACTGAGTGTTGGTGAAGTCCTACCTGTACATTAAATTTGTCTCTGTACCTGTTGCTAGCTCTCACCTTACTGACAGCACGGCTGTACATTGCTTGTATGGTTCCCAAAAGCCATTCATCTACTCCTAGCTTCCACAAGGACAACAAGATCTCAGAGCAAGGTACCTTGCCAAAGGCTTCCTCCAGGTTAATGAATACGGTGGTTTACTTTTTGCTGAATAGTTCTCCTGCAGTTGTCTTACTAGAAAGGAAATATCAGTAGTATTCTTCCCCACAGCACAAAGTCAAACTGCATCTTATTTAACCTATTTTCTTCCTAAGTAATTGGGAAATAATTCTTTCTGTAACTTTCACAACATGGTCCGTCAGTTTGATATCACTGTACTAGCACACTCACACACACACATATACATGCACATGCACGCACAGACACAAGTACACACACACACACACACACACACCACACACAAACTTATAAAGGTACGTAAATACATAAATGTATATATGTGTGTATGCATGCCCGTATGTGTGTATACATATTTATCTATCTAGCTATGTAACTACCTAGCTATATGCATATGTAAATATCTATGCATATATATATATACACATATAAATTGCTACAAATCCATACATGTGTATATATTTACATATATATATCTACATACACACACATATATATATATACTTTTTTTTTATACACATATGTGAATATACATACATATATAAATATATATATGTATGTATGTATATTTATGTGTGTGTATAAAAAATACAGATGTATATATTTTTTTACATATATGTGGGCTTACATATATGTGTGTTTACACACAGACACACATGTGTATATATATATATATATATAT
>NC_068982.1:148539328-148544383 GCF_001194135.2 Octopus bimaculoides | reverse complement strand
ATAGATAGATAGATAGATAGATAGATAGATAGATATAGATATATGCAGACACACTCTTACACACATACATACATATTACATGGCCAACTGTGCATGAATTTACATTTTTACCCAATTAATTTACTCTATTGTTAGTCAATTTTCTATTCAGACATTTCATTTATTTGTTCCCATTTACATTCTTAGCTTTTTCATTTACTTTGTCTGTCTCAAGATTCAACTGTGTTTCTTGTTAAAGTCATTCTGTTCTGTTAAAGTTTGTTTAGTTTCTCTGTACATTAGCTTATTGATGTGATCTATCCACCTAAGAATCTCAGCTGTCACACTGTAACCAATCTATCACAATATCTACCTATCTGTGCTGTGTTTCTTCGATTTGTCACATGCTATCCAGTTAATCTATTTATATATCAGACTGATTATCTGTTTATTTATGTATTTATCTTGGTAGTTGCAATCTCTCTGTCCATCTCTGTTTGTATGTGAGACTGTCAATGTTTGATATTTTATTTATTCATCTCTCTCTTTCTCTCTCTCTTTCTCTCTCTCTCTCTCTCTCTCTCTCTTTTCTCTCTCTCTCTTTCTTTCTCTCTCTCTCTCTCTTTCTTTCTCTCTCTCTCTTTCTTTCTCTCTCTCTCTCTTTCTTTCTCTCTCTTTCTCTTTCTTTCTCTCTTTCTCTCTATAAAAACACATGATGCATACACTCATATATATGTATACATATTTATACTATGTTTACATAATTTATATATATGCATACATGTACCTCTCTCTCTCTCTCTCTCTCTCTCTCTCTCCATATATATAACTCAGTGTAGATTGTCAACATTTGCTATAATAAATGTGTGAGTGTATGTGTGTATGAGTGTGTGTGTGCATAATTTCCTTTAACCAAGAATATACAAAACTCAATCCACCTATTTTATTTCTGCTTTTCCATTAATCTGTCTAAATGCCTACCTATCTCTGTCACCTCATCTGTCAATATGGTTAAACATTAAAACCTAAAGCAGCAACAAAACCCATATTATCTGTTCTGCTATTCTGACATTTTTTTGATATTCTGTCATATTCCATCAGTTAGTTAATAACAATTCCTTGCGCTAGTACAAACCACATATAACTAGAGAAACACTCTACCCTCAATCATTCTCTATATGTTAAATTGTCAATATCAGTTCAGAGACAAAAAAGATTATTCTATGTTGATGAAGTCAAGCCAGATCCAAAGGAGAATGGTAATAGATCAAGAATTTATCATGCTCACCATTCAGTACAACTTCAATTGACTTTGTAATCTAAATTAATGTTATTGATTCTTTTGGTGCTTTTTATCCTAAATCTTTTAGTTTATACTAAGCAAATTATCCTTAGACAAGAATGTACCAAACTCTTTCTGTATGTTTTAAAAATAACTGTATCCATTTGAAGGGGAGAAGCATAATACTATACTGACAAGGTCAAACAAATTACACCTAACTTCTTTTCTAAAACAGGAGTAGCCATGTGGCCCCTCTTCAGCAGGAAACCCGTTATGTTCTGACCCTCTCTCTCATTTTATCACCCTTCATCTTCTTGCCTAAAGCCACCTCTCTTGGAGTTCATAGTCTTGCAAGCTGCATGGCAACCTTACTAGTGCTGGTGGCTTGGAAAAAGCATCCAGTACATGCTGTAAGGTGGCTGATGTTATGAAGTGCATCCAGCTGTTGAAAGCATGCCCAAGTAAATAGTGGAGTCGCATCAGTTCCTGTCAAACTGTCGACCCATGCCAGCATGCAACAAAGACGTTAAATTATGATGATGATGATGATAATTTGAAGAAATTTGACAGCTATTTCTAGCAGCTTCAGATCCTTTATTCACTTACTGTTGCCCTTGGTCAACTTTGATTGAACTGACATATAATGAAAAACATTTTAGCCATGGCCATACAGTATCCTTAGGATATATAGGACTACTGGTATATTAATTGGTTTGTCATTTTCTTTTTAATGACTGAGAAGTGGTTTGAGGAAGATTTAGCTACCATGTCTAGCAGGTCAAATGACTACATACAGTCTCCCTTGTTTATTTACAATAACCTGTAATGGTTATATTAGGAAGGTCTCTACAGCTTATTCAGAAAATGTATCTCAACAGACAGTAGTGATCCAGTGCAATATCCAGCTTCACTCCCAGTAACCATCAGCAATGAAATTGGGTACAGCTGATAGTTTTTGTCATCAAAGGTTAAGTAGGAGGTAGGCATAAGTGTTGGATCATCTTGTGACTATCAATAATTGAGAATTAAAACAACTTACATGTTCAATTGTTAGGTTGGTATTTGGAAACATAACATAAGAAAAGGTTCTTAGATACAATTAAGAAGGAAATTTTAAAGTTACATATTCTTCTTTAACTATTCTGTGCATTGGTCTCTCCATGTTTGCAAAGTTCTATAGTTTATTTGGACAGTTGCATACAAGACGAGACAAGGGTAACAGTCATTTCTTGGGGGAAGAGAGGACTGTGAGTGTCCCCTGTGAATAATCTTACTCTGAAGAGTTGCTAATTTTGAGAGAGAGAGTGAAGAGAGTGAGAGAGCAAAAGAGAAGAATCAATTGCACTACTTGACTGCTACTTTATTAACTCCCTTTGATCTCAGAATGCAAGGGGTTAGGACTGTTATCACAAGATCTTTGACCAATACTCTAATAATCCAGCCTTTCAGTTGCATAATTTAAATATGACCACTTTAGTAGTCTCAAGCAGATTGGTATCAAAAGAATTTGAAGGTAAAGATAAAAGAATAATTTTTTGTTTCTGAATCTCATTCCTTCCCACTTCTCATGTATCTGAATAGCAAAACAGTACAGGTCACACAAATGTATTACCAAAGTTCCACCTACATAGCTTCTTATCCATACATTGAAACCAAAACTATAGAGACTGCATTGATTTCACTCCAGCTATTAGCAGAAAATTTTTGTGTTGCTGAAAAGAGATCCAATTCCTTTGGACTCTCCCTTCTTCTGGCAAATTCTCTCTATGACATGCCTGTTAGTGATAAATTCTATTTTCTCTGTATTTACATGAAGGAATTCTACTGCCAGTATCTCAGGAGCTGTCTCTTTCACAAAATCTAAAAGTCCTGCATCCATCAAGATAAAATCCACTTCCAAATAATTATTGTCAATAATGATTTTTCAATACAGGAAGTGCTAGCTAATACAACAAAGAACTCTTTTAAAAGAAAATACAGTAGGGTTTAATAAACAAAAATGACAGCATAAACAATGAAAAAAAAAAACAAAAAAAAAACAAAGCAAATCAAAGAATTTTGTACACATTATACTCACAGCCTATTCTTTCTATTCTTTTTTCTATTATTATTTTCCATCAACACCAGCAAACACAACAGTGTCAGCAACATCATGCTTCACTCTAAAACCATGACGACCACCACCACCACCACAACCACCTCTCTCCTCTTTTTTCTCCTTTGTGTGATGCAACTTTTAAATTCTTTTATAATCAACCCATACTCTCCCATTTTCACTATATCAACAGCGTTTTCTCCCAAATGATTCTTATCCACCAACCACGACCAGCTTATGCTATCTCTTCGATATGCATAATAGCCCCACTCCCATAATCATTGCCACCACTACTACTATTAAATCTTCTAACAAAGTTACCACTACCATTATCATTATTATTATTATTATTATTATTATTATTATTATTATTATTATTATTATTATTATTATTATTATTACTGTTATTATTATTATCAGCTTGAGCAACAGTGTTACCAATATCACTATGACTACCTGCATCATATTACCATTTCTACTACCAACATAACCATTCCTACCATTTCCTCCACTAATGCTGCATATACAAACCACTACCAACATCTAACCACTACCAACATCTAACCACTACCAACATCTAACACAATCTTTTCTCATGCAAGCACCAATTGATGCTTTTTCATTCTAAAATGTCTTCTCTTTCTTTCATCGCTGTGTCTTAATTCAGAACATCCACATCTCCTTTAAATTTCTCTCTTTATACAAAACCTCCAGCAGATCAAACAAACGCATCTCACTTCCTTCTTGACATTTGCAAACTGCCATCACTCTAGTTCCATTAACACATCTTCAAAATATCTCACTGCTATATTGTACAATGCTGCTTTAAAATAGGCTTCACAGAAGAGGATTAACTGTTGATAAAATGAACCAATGAGGTAACTTCAATGTAAGTCTCTTGAGCTGTAGGTATAGCATCCAAGTATCTTTCTTCAAACAAATCCTTATAATTTTTTTTAAGTGCATAGCATTACATATTCCAAGTTCTAATTCTCGAGGATTACATAAATGGCAAACACAGACAAAAATGTTCCTGACGAGAAAGTTAAATACAATACGACAAAACAAGTTAGGAAGGATAATGGTCCAGTCTTAATGTTTTGGTCTATCTAGGCTAAACAGTTGATGAGTAATTTTTAGAAAATTACATTTCTGATTTAAAATTTAAAAACAAACAAACAAAAGAAAATTTTTTTCATTTAGATTTTTTTCATCCATTTTGAATCAATAAAACTAAGAAGTTAAGCTCACTCTTATGGAATAGGCATACAAGCAAACACACACACACACACACACACACACACATTTTGTCTTGTGCATGTACTTGTATGTGTACATACAATACATTACATAATATTATATTATATTATATACATACATTCGTGTGTGTGTGTGTGTGTATGTGTATATGTGTATGTATGTATCATCATCATTTAATAGCTGTTTTCCATAAGGATGTTCGTTGGACAGTATAACTGGAGCTGGCAACTCACAAGTCTACACCAAACTATACTGTCTCCTTTGGCATGGTTTCTCTGGCTGTGTCACTACATTTCTCTGCCTGTCCACTTTCCACTCTCCTTTTATGATCTTGCTAACTTACCCACCCACTCACCCTATCCAATCCTTGGTCCCATTTCATTTTTATACATACATACATACATACATACATACATACATACATACATATATATATATA
>NC_068982.1:148535335-148538958 GCF_001194135.2 Octopus bimaculoides | reverse complement strand
GCTGGTAGAAATGTTAGCACACCAGGTGAAGTGCATAGTGGTATTTCGTCTGTCTTTACGTTTTGAGTTCAAATTCTGCCAGGGTCGACTTTATCTTTCATCCTTTCGGGGTCGATAAATTAAGCACCAGTTGCATACTAGGGTTGATCTAATTGACTGGCCCCCTCCTGCCAAAATTTCAGTCCTTGTGCCTAGAGTAGAAAAGAATATATAGGCATAGCTACATGACAGGAAGTTTGCTTGGGTATGGGTTCAGTCCACTGTATGGTACCTTGGGCAAGTGTCTTCTATCATAACCAAAGCTTTGTGAGTGGATTTGAATAAACCTGTCACACACACACATACATTTATGTATGTATAAACTTATGCTTGTGTGTGTGTGTGTGTGTGTGTGTGTTTCTTTGTGTTTGTGTTAATCCTTCCTCACCACCACTTGACAACTGGTGTTGGTTTGTTTACATTGTTGTAACTTAATTATTGGGCAGAACGTGACTAATGGAATAATTTTAAAAAATGTACTGGGATCAGTTTGTTCAACTAAACCCTTTAAGATGGTACCTTAATATGGTCACAGTTTATTGACTGAATTAAAAATGTATATATGTATGTATATATAATCATCATCATCATCATTGTTTAACATCTGCTTTCCATGCTCGCTTAGGTTGGACGGTTTGACTGAGAACTGTTAAGCCGGGAGGCTGCACCAGGCCCCAATCTGATTTGGCAAGGTTTCTGCAGCTGGATGCCCTTCCTAATGCCAACTACTCCAAGAATGTGGTGAGTGTTCTTTACATGCCATCAGCACGGGTGCCAATCAGGTGGCATTAGAATCATCCACGCATGGATGGTGTTTTTTACATGCAACTGGCATGCGTGATAGCCAGGCAGCACTGGCATAGGTCATGTTGGAATGGTGCTTTTTACATGCCACCAGCACAGATGCCAGTCAGGTAGCACTGGCATCAGCCCCAGCATCGATTTCACTCGGTTCAACAGGTTTTCACATGCATGACATATCTCCAAACGTCTCAGTTGCTTGTCATTTTCTCAATGAGGCCAAACATTCAAAGGTTGTGCTTCACCACCTCATCTCATGTCTTCCTGGGTATACCTCTTATATATATATATATGTATGTATGTATCTGTAAAAATATGTGACACTTATTCGGTAGCCATGATAAAACTCCAAGTTTCGGATGCTGGGGTGGGAACCCACACCAACATCTCTTCAGTTATCCGGCCATTGAAAATTCATTTTTCACAGGAATTTTCAATGGCCGGATAGCTGAAGAGATGTTGGCGTGGGTTCCCACCCCGGCATCTGAAACTCAGAGTTTTATCATGGTTACCGAATAAGTGTCACATATTTTTACAGATAAATTCCTCTATTTACATAATATCAAGGTCTCTTTCTTTCTTTTGTTGTCCTTTCTATCAATATATATATATATATATGTTAATTATTTAGCAGTGGAAGCAGTATCAACAGCAAAAGTAATCTTTATATCCAGCTTAATGTAGATGTCTCTTGTTATAACACTGAATACTATGTTATTAGTCTGGAGACATCCTCTCATATAAATGCTTCATTCATAAAAGCACACACAGAGATTGTAGCAGACAAGTATCATCTGTCATGGGAAATCATCATTAATTTTTAATAAGCCTGCTGGTTATTTGCTACAGCAGTGTCTGAAAAGATTCTGATATTCTATATATCCTGGTAGTGACATTTGACTGGCAAGTGGTGACTGGATGCCTCCCACTGATGATTTCTGTTCTATATTATATAGGCGCAGGTGTAGCTGTGTGGTATGTAGCTTACTTACCAGCCGTGTGGTTCTGGGTTCAGGCCCACTGTGTAGCACCTTGGACAAGTGTCTTCTACTATAGTCTTGGGCTGACCAAAGCATTGTGAGTGGATTTGGTAGACAGAAACTGAAAGTTGCCTCTCGTATATATATATATATATCTATAAATATATATATACATGTTTGTGTGAGTGTATATTTGTGTGTGTTTGTGTGTCTGTGTTTGTACCCCCACCATCACTTGATGACCGATGTTGGTGTGTTTACATCCCTGTAAATTAGCAGTTTGGCAAAAGAGATTGATAGAATAAGTACTAGGTTTACAAGGAATAAGTCCTGGGGTTGATTTGTTCGACTAAAATGTGATGCGCCAGCATAGCCGCAGTCAAATGACTGGAACAAGTAAAAGAATAAAAGAATATAGAATATATATATATATCATCATCATCATCATCATCGTTTAACGTCCGCTTTCCATGCTAGCATGGGTTGGACGATTTGACTGAGGACTGGTGAACCAGATGGCTACACCAGGCTCCAATCTGATTTGGCAGAGTTTCTACAGCTGGATGCCTTTCCTAACACTAACCACTCCGAGAGTGAAGTGGGTGCTTTTACGTGCTACCGGCACGAGGACCAATCTGGTGGTACTGGCAACGGCCACGCTCAAATGGTGTTTTTACATGCCATATGAATCAAGTACCTAAATAGTAAAGCACCAAATTTGGGTCGAAGAAATAGCAATCATATACAAAACAAAACTAGAGGAACTTATATGTACATACCAAAGTACAGGCAGATTAATATTCCAGTTGCATATATAATCACAAGCGCCTGATTGAATATACCACAAGTCTCAAGGCTGTACCGAGGAACACAATCTGCATCAGTTGTATTGTGTTTCCTAGACTTCAGATTCACACTTATTACAGGTTCCGAGTAAGGTGAATGATAAATAAATAGCACCAGATGAAAATTGGTTCATTCCTTACAGCTGTTTCAAACGTGTTTTTTTATATTGATTAATAGAGTTATTACATTATGTAAGAAAAACTGTTTTCTCCAGGTGAATATACACGAATTAAACATCTTAAAAAACAATCCAAGAATCAACGTTATGTGCTACTTCATGATTCTTGGCTAGCTTCAAGAAATCTCTGGTCCATATTTATGCACTCTCCTACATATACACACACACACTACACAGTATACATATATATGTACATATGTATGTATACTATGTGGCATGTGTATGTATGTATGAGTGTGCATAAAAATGGAGCAGAGATTTTTGAATACAGGGTGTCCTTTATAGTATGAAATGGGAAAAGGGAATGAATATGAGGGGAAAAATAAATAAATAAAGCTAAAAAGAATAAATGATAAACTTTGAAAGAATGGAAGAAAAGTCCAATCTAAAAATTATACAAAGCAGCAATCTCGGAGAAAATAAATCGGAGATTTTCTTACGGTTGGCATTCAGTTGGAAGACAGTCATTAAATATATTGCATTGTCAATATACATATGTTATGCTAAACCAGGGGAGAGTGTTAGAGAAACGTTTTATGCAAAAGGATTTTTAACACATTTGTTTCAGTTAGAACACTGAACAAAGAAGAAGAAGAAGAAGAAGAAGAAGAAGAAGAAGAAGAAGTAGAAGAAGAAGAAGAAGAAGAAGAAGAAGGGGGAGGAGGAGGAGGAGGAGGAGAAGAAGAAGAAGAAGAAGAAGAAGAAGAAGAAGAAGAAGAAGAAGAAGAAGTGGAAGAAGAAGAAGAAGAAGAAGAAGAAGAAGAAGAAGAAGAAGAACA
>NC_068982.1:148524851-148534702 GCF_001194135.2 Octopus bimaculoides | reverse complement strand
ACCACCACCACCACCACCACCACTACCACCACCACCACCACTGTTGTCAGTGGTGGTATGAGTAGTGGTATGAGTAGTGGCACCAGTGACAGCAATGTCAGCAGTGTCTTAAGTATTGTATACCAATGATTACATTATTTACAACAGTGGTTCTCAACCATTTTTTGCCTTTGGATCCCTTTGACTCTTATTTTACTCTACTGGGGAGACTATGGAACCTGATGTAGCTCTTCCACTTGCCAGTTTCTGTCAAACCATCCAACCCATGTCAGCATGAAAAACAGACGTTAAATGTTATTGTTGTTGATGATGATGATGATGATGATGATGATGATGTTGATTGACCTCCAATGCCATTCAATGTATATTCAATGTATATTAAAAAATCCTGTTTAATTAATCCTGTTTAATTAAATACTATTAGGAATTTTATAAAACATTTAGAATATTTTGTGTATTGTAGAAGTATAAGCAATTTATTGCTTATATATTTTGACAACAAAATCTTATGTGAACCCTTAAGGGTCATATGGACCCCAGTTGAGGAACATCGATCTACAAGGTTATTTTACCTGTTTGCCAATGTCCTTCATATAACATGCTGAAATATTCTCTAAGTTGAATGCATTGAATAAAATAGTCTGGAATTGAAACTGAGATGTTCAAAGTTGAAATATCTTTGATCATAGGTCCATTTGCAAAGAGCAAACCTAGGGTTAAATAGCAACTAGAAAAATTACAGCAAGGGTTATATCATCATCATCGTCATTTAACGTCCGCTTTCCATGCTAGCATGGGTTGGACGATTTGACTTGAGGACTGGCAAGCCAGAAGGCTGCACCAGGCTCCAATCTGATCTGGCAGAGTTTCTACAGCTGGATGCTCTTCCTAACGCCAACCACTCTGAGAGTGTAGTGGGTGCTTTTACGTGCCACCGGCACAAGGGCCAGTCACACGGTACTGGCAACGGCCATGCTCAAAAAGGTGTTTTTTATGTGCCACCTTCATGGGGGCCAGTCCAGCGGCACTGGCAACGACCTCGCTCGAATGATTTTCTAAAGTGCCACCAGCATAAGTGCTAGAAGGCGACACTGGTAACGATTATGCTCAAATAGTGCTATTTACGAGCCACTAGGATGGAAGCCAGACGGCTGCTCTGGCAATGAACACACTCAGACAGTGCTGAATGCCTTCCAAATCTTAATTACATTTAAAATTAGTTGAAACATATAGACAGTGTCAACTCGTTAGGGCTTCACTAGGGCTAAGCAGTAATACATAACTAAGACTCAACTGAGGAGCTTCTACTTGGTCATACTACTGGTTAGAAATAGCAGCCAAATATGTCATGAAAGAGTTAAGTATATGTTAATTTATGGTTATAAGTTGCAATCCAAAATCCTTATTTTTAAACTTTGCCTTCTTCTTGTAGAAATTCCATTTGCAGTAGATAAATTCTTCTCCACTGGCATCACTTGCATGCAGAAACATTACCTGATAGAGAAGTGTTTTCTTTTTTCCTTGTACTATATGATTTAGTCAGAAGAGGAAGAAGGGGCAGTGCCTATGATTTTCCTTGGGATCTCCAATAATTTTGGCAGAACGGAAAAAAGCAAGGAAGTTATCTTCAAATGAGAAACTTGCCTTAAATGATTACAGAAGAATAAACTTCTTGAAAATCATTTGAATGATCAAAGGCACTCACCCATGACCTGTCATATCATTGCATTAGTCAATTTTTCCTTTTACTTAAGATAGTGGGGTAGAATTTGAGAGAGATTTGGCTGCTATTTCTAGCCAGTAGTATGACCAAGTAGAAGCTCCTCAGTTGAGTCATAGTTATGTATTACTGCTTAGCCCTAGATCAGCCCTGATGAAGCTGACTTACAAAGGTATTCCAGCTCTAGGGTGTATCATCCAATGTATTCTTTTAAAAGAACTGTAGGATGTGGGTTGAAAAGGATTTGATTCAACGATTGCAAAAAGGTTTTTCCATTATTATGATTAACAGTGGTTGAGGTGATACAATTAATGGTTATTGTTGCTGTTATTGCTGTTTTTAAAGTAATTGGCTTTAGAAAGGGTCTTAGAGTGGGTTGCTCTAGGACGGCCATCAAGACACAGAAACCATGTCAAGGAGGAAAATGGAGCTCATTGCAGCCCTATGGCTCACTGGTTCCCAATCAAACCATCCTGTTCATGCCAGTATTGAAAGCAGATGTCAAATGATGATGATGATGGCAACAACGACAACGATAACGATAAAGTCAATGAAGTTCTTGTGGTGGGGGTGATTACAGTGGTGATGAAATAGGCGATGGTAATGGTTGAGATGGTGATGATGGTGGTGAGGATGGTTGTGTCGTGGTGATGTGGTTATATTGTGGTGGTGGTGGTGGTGGTGGTGATGTGACGGAATTGGTGGTAGTAAGGATGACAGCGGCAATGGTGATGGTGATGGTAGTGGCGCTGCTAATCATGGTTATGGCTGTGATGATAGTATCAGTGCAAGTGGTAGTGGTGGCTATGGTAGTGATAACTGTAGAGTAAGTACTAATGACAGTGACATGGTAGTGGTGTTGGAGATGGTGACAGTGGGAGAGATAGTGGTGATGATGATGATGATGATGATGATGATGATGATGATGATGATGATGATGGTGGTGGTGATGATGATGATGGTGATGATGATGATGATGATGATGATGAAAATAAAGGTTGTAAGCAGATGTAACTGATGATTGTGATTGTGATGGCGATAGTGGATTTTATATAAAATAATTTTGTTTTCGTATTACAAGAATTTTAAATTGGTTTTCTACAATCAATGCTTTCTCCCTGTAATGTTGTTGTTCCTATTATTCCTCTTGTTGTGATTGTGCAGGAGGTAGTTATTTCTATTCCACATTTTTATTATATCACTGCTCCAGTTAGTTTTGTTGTTGTTGCTTTTGTTGTTGATATTGGTGATTTTTTGCTTGTTTTTTTTTCCATCTTTTCTCTTTTTCCATTCTGTTGTCGCTATTATTTAAGCCACCAAGTCAGACCTGACCAATCTAACCAATGATTATAACCAAAGGCATTGAACCATGACGTTTTCTGCTCTTTTATGCGGATCTAGGACTACATTACCCAATGTGTTTTACCTTTTCTTAGATAGTAAAGTATGATTTGAAAGGGACTTGGGTTTTATTTCTAGCAAACTGAGCAGTCATACAGAGGTTCTCTAATTTCCATTCTATTTATTCATTGTGGAATTTGTTGCAACTTGTAGATATTTGCAAGTCTAGCTGCTGTTGCTGCTGCTGCTGTTACTGTTGCTGTTGCTGCTGCTGTTGCTGCTGTGATTACTGCTACTGCTGCTATTACTGCTGCTGTTGCTGCTGCTGCTGTTGCTATTGTATTTTTCTTTTCTTGTTACTCATGTTACTATTACTGGACTCACCTGTGTTTGTGCCACGTAAAAAGCACAAAGTCCACTCTGCTTAGTGGTTGGTGTTAGGAAGGGCATCCAGCTGTAAAAATCCTGCCAAAATAGTCACAGAAGTTTGTTGCAGGCTCTTGTGGTACCGTCACACCCATGCCAGCATGGAAGACAGATGTTAAATGATGATGATGATGAAGATGATGATGATGATGATGATGATGATGACTCTTTATTCCTTATTTGCTCATTATCATCATAAACACCAGCACCAGTACCACCACCACCATCATCATCATCATAAACACCAGCAACAGTACCACCACCATCATCATCATCATCATCATCATCATCATCGTCATCATCATCATTATCATTATCATCATTATCATTATCATCATTTTATTATATTATCATTAAATATTATTTCTCAGAGCTCTTGATCTTACTTGCTCTGTTTAATTCTGTGTGAACAGACAGTAACCTGTTGTCAAAGGTCTTACAGGGCCTCTCAGGGTCTCTTTTCACAGATTATAAGACTTGGTGCTTAGATGTTAAGTATTGAGGAAGATACTTAATACCCAAGGACCAATCTCAAATTATTATCATTATCATTATTATTATTATTGAAAGAGCAATGCATGCCATCAAAGTGACACTGGGGTAAAATATACAAAGCCCAATATACCCATCATGACTACCCATCTGATAAGGGTACACCAGGCACATGCATCACAACCACATGTGCACGACATGGTGATCTTATATCAAGATAAACAGCGCATGACCTAACAGGTGGCACTCAGTTAGAATTATCTTCAGGTCAAGTAGCTCATCCCACTGAAAAGGGCCCTGAATAAAGTTTGTTTAAGGATGTTGGATGAAACACCCATGTTTCCAGAGATGAATTATTCAAACCCCTAATAATTCCTCTCAGGGATACTCTCCCACTACTTCTGCTTGTGATCAGAGATGCACATATTGTCAGCCACTAAGGGACAGGCTCAACTGGTTAAGGTCAAACAACTGACAAGCAAATCTGTGGTACTGAGCAGAATATATGGTGTGGCTCATCGTTTATACTAAGACAAAACAATGTACATGAAAATACTTCCAATCAGTTAAGATCAGAAGCCATGAGAGCCAGTGTGTGGTACTGCATTAGGGTATTTATTATTATTATTATTATTTTATGTTTGACTTTTGCTTTGCATTTGTACAAGTTGGATCCAAGTCTCACCCAGAGACCTCAAGAGACAACAAGTTAGAAGTTCATGTGGGTGTTATGCCTAGGGTACCATATATTTCGATTTGTACATAGTGTTGTTCTAGAGAATGTTTAAGAAACCATAAGAAAATGATGTGTTTGTTTTAAAATTTGAGATCACACAGACAGTATTTTACGTAGGATATGTGCAGTTCCCATGAGCACTATCTTTTGAACTTCAGCCATTTTGGGGTTTCCTGGTATCTGAGCTAGGTAGTAATCAGCCTGTTTCGCTGTCATTATTATTATTATTATTATTATTATTATTATTATTATTATCATTATTATTATTGTTGTTGTTGTTGTTGTTGTTGTTGTTGTTACCTCTGCCTTAGTGAAGGAGGAGGTATTGTTTTCAGTTGTGCTTGTTTGTTTGTCCATGGACAAGATATCTCAAGAACCACTGGATGGATTTGGATGAAACTTTCAGGGATGTTTGGCCTCATAACTGGCACAAACCGATTAAATTTGGAGATCGATCTGGTACCGGACAAGGATTCTGGATTATTTGTTATTTTACTTTACTTTACAATCTTATGCTTACTTTCAAGTCTTTCTCTGATTATCTCCCTTGAAAGCACGCTCATGGTTTCCATGTATGTTGTGGCAGCATTGCTGTTTCCAAAATTTTATTTTCATTTCTCCATTATTAATTTTACTCGTGTCTCTATCTTCGTAGAAACTGCTGGATAAAGAGATCAAACTACATAAACAAATGGCAGCAAAACCGTTCAGAAATTAAATAACACTAAAATATTCAGTAACAATAATAAATATAATTTATACTCTGCAATTTTTAGTTTTACTTATTTTGAATATATCGCTCTTGTTTAAAACCTCTTACCTAATTGACAATTGCAACAATGTTGGTAAACCTCCATTAACAGCACTGTGTGCATGTCCTTTCTGTTTCCTTTCACCCATGGATAAAATTTTCACTATAGACCTTAATGATTGTAAAGACACTATATCAGTGGATAGACTAAAGAAGGCCTTCATAGAGAAAACTGTCCCTGTTCCCACTGTAGATGACACACACACGCACAGCATTACAAACATGGCCCGCACACCCACTTTCATATTCCATGACTACCATTGGGATCGATCAGGTACTGGACAAGGATTCTGGATTACTTTTCCGTTTTCTTTACTAAATTTTTGAGAGCAGTTGTCTTCATTCTTAGTATTCTCGTCTGTGAGAGCAGTCAAGTTTATTTCATTTTAAAAATCATCTCCAGCTAATTGTTGAGAAGACGTTGGTGTTGCTCTGGCACTCTCTGAGTGCTCTTGTTGTTATTATTATTATTATTATTATTATTATTATTATTATTATTATTATTATTATCATCATCATCATCATTATTATATATTTGACTTTTTCTTTGTGTTTGTAATGTTCGTTTTCCATTACTTCTTCTAGCTTGTGTTCATACCATTGTTTGGCTCTCTCAAGGTTTGCTTTACCACACAACAGCCAGTGGACATATCTGGCCACATTGTCGTACAAGTTGACTTCAAATCCCACACAGAGACCTCAAGAAACAAGTTAGAAGTTCAAGTTGATGTAATGACTAGTGTGCCATATATTTGGTTTTGTACAGAGTATTGTTCTAGAGAATGTCTGTCAAAACTAAAGTAAATTAGAAGCTTGTTTTGAAAGTAATTTGATAAGATGATAGTGTGATGTTAAGATGACAGTAAAAAGTGTTTGCTGTTATGTACATTTAAAGTATTTTGACACTGCTTACGTATAATATATTTTTGAGATTACATAAACAATATTTTACGTAGGATATGGACAGTTCCCATGAGCACTATTTTTTTAATTTCTTCCATTTTGGGATTTTGTGGCATCTCAGCTAGATAGAAATCAGTCCCTTTTGCTATCATTCCTAGGGTATCTATGACAATAGGTATTCTTTTAGTCTTGAGGTTCCACATTTTTCCAATTTCTATTTCAAGATCTTTATACTTGCTCAGTTTTTTGGTAGGTCTTGACAGATACATTTATGTTGATCGGGAGAGTCATATTGACGAGGAGGCATGATTTTTGTATGAAGTCCTTCAGTATAATGTCAGGTCTATTTGCATTTCTCTTTCTGTCAGTTTAAACAGTGAAGTTCCAAAGAAGTGACATGTAGCCATTTACAAGCACTGGCAGTGGTTTGTGTTACCACCAGTTTTTATCATGGGGTAGGTCCAAGTCTTTGCAAATTACCCAGTGAATATACTGTGCTGCCCTATCATGCCTGTTGAGATACTCTGTAGGTGCAAGAAGACTGCACATGGAGACAACATGATCAATAGTTTCATTTTGTTGTTGACATACACAACATTTTGGGCTACTGCCATTCTTTAAAATGTTGGCCTGGTAGCTTCTTGTAGGTAGGGATTGATCTTGGGCTGCTATGACAAACCTTTAAGCAAGAAGACACTAATCATTGATGGGTATGGGTTTGTCAACATTGGCATTATTAGCTCTCTTTGGGTATTTGTCATTGAGAGGTTTTTCTTGCCATTTATCAGTAAGAATATCTAAGGCAGCAGTTTTAGCATGGGTTTTCATATGCTTAGCTTTTTCTCTGCTTGTTTGCAGTATGACTAATTCTGGGATTTGCAGTATTTGAAATTCACTTAGATATTTCTTTGCCTGTCTTGTTACTGAGTAAGATGTTTTCTTGTTTTCATGCTTTAAGATAAGTTTTAGCATCCAGTCATCTGAGTTTTTCAGGTAGGTGTTTAGACCAATTGTGGCAGGAACATTGTGCAAGGTAACTATTTCTGGGCATGGCGACTATTTTGAAGGAGATGATGTTAAAACCTAGGTAAATAAGTTATTTTATATTGAACATAACTAGTCGGGGAACCTTTTGATACCACCTCATAGCTAATCCATGCTGGGCCAATATTTTGTTTTTTATGATGAGCAGTTTTCAAGTATCATACAGTTTATAGATAACTGGTACTGGCAACCATATGAGTTTCTTTTGCACCCTTTTTGTTCAAGAGGAAGAATGTTGTTTTGGTCGAGAAATTGGTACATCCTTTCAGTGAGTATGGATGTAAGTATTTAATACATAGTTGTCAAACAAGTGATTAACCTGTAGAATTTTTTTGTATTTTGTGTCACTCATTTTAGGGAGTAGGTATGTTATTCCTAAAATGAGTCAGTTTGAAGTTTTGGGGGTTTTCTGATGGTGTCAGAAAAACATTCCATTAATTGGCAATGTGATGATGAGAGGCTGTTAAGCCAGAAGTTTGAGATTTTGTCATGTCCAGAAGACTTTCACTTTAAATAGGGACTGAGTTAATTCCCGCATTGTAATATCCTCTTGTTCATGTTCTTCAATCTCATTTATTCTTTCTTCTTCTCTCCTTACCTATTCAGCTTCCTCATTAAATTCCTTTTTATCACTCCATATGCTTTCCCAAAATGTTACTACTTCTTTCATATGAGGTGGGTCTTTTATTTTGATTGAATTTTTCTCCAAATCTCTGTAGAAATTCTTACCATCTGTTTTAAATATCTTATTTTGTCTATAAAATTTGTTTCTCTTTTCATACCTGCATAAACATTAGGCCTTAACCTGAACTTTTTGTTTAACCATCTCTTTGGCTCTCAGGATTTCATTCATGTTTTTCAGATTGTACTATCATTTCATCTTTCTATCCATTCTCATCTTTACATTATTTCCTTTGGAGAGTTCATCTAAGATCAATAATTGCCAACAGCTTTCAATTTCCTTATTCATGTGCTCTTTCCACCTTGGCTGCTTGTGTGCTTTTTTTGGGAGCCTTTTTCTTTATTTTGACACCCATTTTTTTAATGGAAGCAATAGATGTTCAGTATATAAAATCGTTTAATGAAGTGAAATCTGTCTCAGTCTCAAGGAGAAGCTGCTTCAAGGCATAGTAATATATTTTGACCATACAGTAATTTGAATTAGTGTTCTGAGACTTTGGTAATCGATTTCTCTCATTCATTTCTAGATGTTTAGAAATGCTTAGCTCTCTCAAGATATCATATTTTGCCACGAGTATTTTTTTAAGGAGTTGGCAGAATTGCTAGCACACTGGGCAAAATGCTTAGTAGCATTTCATCTGTCTTCACATTCTGGGTTCAATGCTATTGAGGTCGACTTTGCCTTTCATTCTTTCAAGGTTGATACGATAAGTAGCAGTTGAGCACTGGGGATTGATATAATCAACTTAGCTTCTCTGAAATAGCTGGTCTTGTGCCAAAATTTGAAACCATTATTATTATTATTATTATTATTATTATTATTATTATTATTATTATTATTATTATTATATGAAAACTCACAGCTTATTTTGCTGGGTATGATGTCCTAGCAGGCAGACTAAGGTGACACTTGTTTACTGGTCATGCTTCAAAAACCCTGCAAAGAATTCATGCAGTTGCAAGTAATGCAGATTTTTTTTTTTTTTTTGTAGGTATTCTACCTTTACACTTGCACCGATCTTTTTCAGCCATGTTGGTAGCTGAGTGCTGATACTTCCAAGTACACCAATAACTATTGTTATCACATCTACTCTCTTCCTCTCTTCATTGACCACAACCTTCATACTTCCCACTTTAAATCGTCATAGTTGTTTATTTTTCTGTCTTCTTTCACATTGATCCTGTTGTCACTGGGGCATGCTATGTCGATTATCATACATTATTATTATTATTATTATTATTATTATTATTATTATTATTATTATTATTATTATTATTATAAGGAATTTTCATTTCATTAATGTTTATCAATTCATTTTATCTCCCATCACCCATGACTCCTATTCTCCCTTTACTGTTCATATTCATATTCAATCCCTTTTCCTATCATTCCCTTATTATTCTTACATATTTTTTACTAATGATAATGCTAGTATTTTACTTATTTTTTGCTCTTGTTGCTATTGCTGTTGTATTTATGTTTTTGCTATATTGTTTCTGTTGTAAGCATTACCAGTAAGACCAAAAGTCTTATTTGAATTTTGCTCAATTGAAACTATGTAGATTATTGATTTCCATATTTTAAGGAAATATAACAGAGCTTGTAGACATGACAGAGCAATGGACAAAAAACATTCATTAGCATTTGGTTATTTATTTATTATTATTATTATTATTATTATTATTATTATTATTAT
>NC_068982.1:148523511-148524841 GCF_001194135.2 Octopus bimaculoides | reverse complement strand
TCTATATCTGCCTTAGGGTGGTGCATTCTATGCATTGTCAACAGTTTTCGTATTTATTATTATTATTATTATTATTATTATTATTATTACTGTTACTATTATTATTATTATTATATTTGTTGTTGATTATGTTTTATTCCTGCCTAAGAACTGAAGTTAAATACTTTCACGTTTGACTGTGATTTTCATTCTTGAGTTGAAAACTAGTTAAGCTGATTTTATTTATTTATTTATTGCTTAGTACCTGGTCAGTCCTGAACAAACAGATCTAAGATCAAAAGCATTTGGTGATCCTTCATAAAGCAGCCATAAACTTAGCTAAAGAATAAATAAGCAAACATTATCCAGAACAACAGTCTATAATATCAAATACCTGTCATAAAATTCTACCGAACATGTGTCACTAGATGGTGAGCTTTAATATTTCAGCACTGCGATTAGGGACTTCAAGCATACGTGCCTGATAGCTTCCAGAGCATTGTTTTGATTTTTGAATAAATAAAATGGCTACAAAGAAAGTTAAAGAACTAGAAAAAATGAAAGAATTAATAACTGGTAATAATCAGCCATAAAAGGTTCCTGATTTTTTTTTTGTGAAATTTCCAATAATGTGTTTGTAATTTTTTCTGTTAAAATCCAGAAACTTAAATCTAATAATGGCAGTGTGTGAAATTCCGAATGATTAATTTGTACATATTTTTTTTATTAAAAATCTAGAAACTGAAATAAAATGATTGCACATCCCTGAATCATAAATTAATCCCACTGATGCAAAGAAACTCAATTGAACATTCATGATCAATTATCTCCTCCATGATTCTTACAGATGTTTAGTGGGGTTCTACATTCAGACATTTCTTCAATATATGAAAAACAAAATACACGAAGCATCTTCCCTTTCATTTTATTGCTAATTATCACTGAGTAAAAGAAAAGGTCTCTTTAGTTCCATTTTCCAGTTGATTATAAGTGATTATCAATTCTTTCACTTTCATATAGGCTATTGTATATACTCATAAATAAAAGGATATCTTACTTTTTAAAACAAACAACACCAATTTGAAGACAAACACAGATATGAATATAGACACACACATACAATAAACTTGTTCACAGTTTCCAACTACCAAGTTCCACTTAAATGGTATTAGTAAACCTTATATACCTTTCCATTTTTAAGACTGCTGCTCTGTAAATTAACTGAGAAGTACCGAGCGGTCATTTATGACTGCTTTTGCTTTTTACTTTTTAATTTCTATGACTGTATCAAATGTGCAATTGTGCAATTATGAGCATCATTTTGTATGTATATATGTGTATGCATATATAT
>NC_068982.1:148514596-148523108 GCF_001194135.2 Octopus bimaculoides | reverse complement strand
TATATATATATATATATATATATATATATATAAATAAATACATGCATATATATACCATGTAAAGGCTCTATCATTGGTTTAATGATGTACCAGTGATATATTAAGGTCAGTTTATCAGGCCATATTGCTTTTCTTCCATTATCCAGTCTGTTTTCGTATCTCTGTTGGTCTTGTTTAGCTGTCAGGTAAGCCTTGCTCAAGCAGTAATAATGAAAGGCTTTCCAGCTGCAATCAATCTGTGTTTCTGTGTATATCTACGACTGCATTATCTAACATGGCATTTCTTTTCTCAAGACAGTGAAGAGTGTTCAAATGTAATTTGGTTGCTATTTCTTGAAGAAATTGAGTGATAATGGAGAAGCCTTACATAGATATGTAAGAGAAGAAAAATTCCACAAAATACAAGGTGGTAAGTATGACTGATGAAACAACCATATTGGAAATAGCCTCATAAATTGACTCTTTCTGCCTCTGTGTTCTGGAACTGACCACTACAATGCCTGATAAGGCAAACATTATCTGAACACAATTGCTGCAGAGAGCTTTAAATAATGAATTTTTTTTATATAATAAATCAAACTTTCCATCAATCTCTACCTATAGCTGAAATATGGCTTTTGATTTATTTTGATTAAAGAGGTGTTCCAGCAAAATGAGGGAATTTTCTACTGCATAAATATCTTAAAAGAAATGTTTCACATAACCTTATATAAGAATAAATCAAAGTTTCATGAAATGTATAGTAATTCAATTCCTATGTAGAAATAGAATCTAAGAGCTATTAAGGTAATTTATCATGATCAAAATCTTTTATATTTAATGAAAATCCTTTCTTCTCTTATAAAGATTCTGAAACAAGTTCCAAAACCTTCCGGATTTGTGTTTTAATACTTTTCATTTTAAGAGAAATACTTTATTAATTTCAAGCCAAATGTATTATTCTTTTCACTCTTTTATCAGATTTAGCTATTGGTCTGCAGTTATGCTGCAGTACCACCTTCAACGGTTTCTATTTCATTATATTGACTCCAATAACATATCAATCTCATAAGATATTGTAGAGAAAGCCAATACAGAAATAACTACCTCAAGGTGTTTTTATTCAGCTAAGGCCAACTCATATGCATACAAAATGCAAAAACAAATGCCCCCCCCCCCACACACATCCATGCATGTATGCTAACTATAGTCTTCCATTGAGTTTCCTACACAGAAACTTTTCTTAGAGAAACTAGGGCGGCGAGCTGGCAGAAACGTTGGCACGCTGGGTGAAATGCTTAGCTGTATTTCATCTGCCGTTACGTTCTGAGTTCAAATTCTGCCGAGGTCGACTTTGCCTTTCATCCTTTCAGGGTCGATAAATTAAGTACCAGTTATGCACTGGGGTCGATGTAATTGACTTAATCCCTTTGTCTGTCCCTGTTTGTCCCCTTTATGTTTAGCCCCTTGTGGGCAATAAAGAAATAAGAAACTTTTCTTAGAGAGCATTAGTCAAGTTAAGGGTAAGATAGAAGAGACTTGAAGAAAATGGCGTACATCAAAACAGACTTCTTATTGTGGACCACGTTTTTGACTCAGCTGAGGAAAATTCTAATTAGCAACTTTAATGAATTATTATGCTAAATATGTTATGATTAATTTTAATAAAAAGTAATTTTTATGTACATTAATTATTGTCATAAGAATGATTTTCATTTGACTAACATCTGTTGTTGTTATGTAGACCTATATTAGCCATTATTGAGCAGACCTGAGGCCAGAAGCATTCTGGGATCATGCTTTCTCTTCTGACATTTTTTTTTTCTGAAATTACTTTATTTACTTTGTCCTTTATTTTTAAACATTGGTGCAGGAGTAGCTGTGTGGTAAGTAGCTTGCTTACCAACCACACGGTCCTGGGTTCAGTCCCACTGCGTGGCACCTTGGGCAAGTGTCTTCTACTATAGCCTCGGGCCGACCAAAGCCTTGTGAGTGGATTTGGTAGATGGGAACTGGAAGAAGCTTGTCATATATGTATATATATATATGTATGTGTGCATATGTTTGTGTGTCTGTTTGTCCCCCCAGCATCACTTGACAACTGATGCTGGTATGCTTGTGTCCCCATAACCTAGCGGTTCGACAAAAGTGACCGCTAGAATAAGTACTAGGCTTACAAAGAATAAGCTCTGGGGTCGATTTGCTCAACTATAAAGGTGGTGTTCCGGCATGGCCGCAGTTAAAGGGATGAAACAAGTAAAAGAATATGTGATTTTGAAGGAGATTTTATTGTTCTTTCTACCATGATGGTGATGATGATGATGACAACGATGATGATGAGAATTGCAATTTTAAGCTGGTTGTTACTTGAACAATACATTTGGTAAAACACATTAAAGATATTAATTATATTATGAGTATGCTACATGGCAGTGAGACATGGGCTGTAATAGCCAGCCAAGGACATGCGTAGGCTTGAAAGAAATGAAGCCAGTATGCTTCGCTGGATGTGCAATGTTCATCAGAGTGTAAGCATCTTGAGAGAAAAGTTGGGATCAGATATGGTGCGCAAGAGAGATGACTGCACTGGTATGGTCACGTGATGCATGTAGATGAGGACAGCTGTGTAAAGAAGTGCTGATCTCTAACTGTGGAGGGAACCTATGGTAGCGGTAGACCCAGAAAGACATGGGATGAGGTGGTGAAGCATGATCTTTGAACTTTGGGCCTCACGGAGACAATGATTAATGACCAAGACCTTTAACGATGTGCTGTGAAATCATAGTTGTGGCTGGCAGTGGTGTCACGTTACTGGTACCCATGCTGGTAGCACGTAAAGAGCACCTTTTGAGTGTTAGGCCTCACTGGGGCAAAGTGGGTGAGCTCCCTTTAAGTGTTTGGCCTCAAGGAGGCAATGACTGAGACCCTTGGCATTACGTTGTGGTTGAGAAGAAGACCCATCAAGCCAAGTGAAATTGGAGTTGTGGCAGATATTGGTGTCACGCAAATGGCACCCATGCTGGTGGCACATAAAAGCACCCATTACACTCTTGGAGTGGTTAGATTTAAGAAGGGCATTCAGCTGCAGAAACCATGCCAAATCAGACTGGAGTCTAGTGCAGCCTTCCAGCTTACCAGCCCTGGTCAAACCATCCAACCTATGCCAGCATGGACAACGGACGTTAAATAATGATGATGATGAAGATGATGATGATGATGATGATGATAGTTATAGTTATTTTAGCTGTGTTAAACACAGCCATTCATATAAGCCACAAGCCAAACAAATGCATTTCCAACATTCTTGAGTTTATTTCTATTAAACTACAAAAGGTGGTGATCTCCAGCTTAAGATCTCATGAGTTTTGGAGAATATGGAGTTATCCCTTGGTCACTACTATTCTTAAGTCTGCTATGGACTGGAATGATAGTATCAAGGAGTCTCTGTCAGAGCTGTCTTATCAGCAGTATAGGCCCCTGGGTAAATCAAACACTGGGTTTTATAGGATATATTTATTGACAGTAAACCACAGCACATATAGATCACAGAGGTAATATTTATCTCCACTTAATTGTGGATGTTCTATCGGAACAAACTATACTGCAGTAAATACTATGAGAGAAACTCTCCTATTGGCTTCTGATGCCCAATGCATCCTTGTTTATAGTGCTAGAGGGGAGGGAAATCTTTACCATTAGTTTATGTATTTGATAAAGATATACCATCTTGGTGCTGGCGGTGAATATTTGTAATGTTTGCATAGTGTGTATGTGTGTGTGTGTGTGTGTTCGTGAGAGAGAGAGAGAGGGAGAGTGTGTGTGTGTATGCGTGAGAGAGAGAGAGAGAGGGAGAGTGTGTGTGTGTGCATATGTGTGTGAGTGTGTGTGTTTGAGAGAGAGAGTGTGTGTGTATGTGTGTGTGTGTGTGAGTGTGTGTATGCGTTTGTGTGTGAGAGAGTGAGTGTGAGTGTGCATATGTGTGTGTCCATGTGTTTCTCTGTGTGTGTGTGTGTGTGTGTGTGTGTGTGTGTGTATGTATGTGTGCATGCATGTGTGTGTGTATCTTTCGTTGAGGTGCATTGTTGAAAAATATACAAATCAGCAGCACAGCTAAAACTGGTGATTCATAAATGAATTCACTTATGATATTTGTTCTGCAATGAATTACAATTCCTCATCATACTCCTCAACAGAAAAGCAATGATTGGTCCATTGGAAATCTACTACCAACTAAGTTATTGTTCACAGATTGTGATATAAAATATATAGAAAATAGATATCAAATATGACAATATATTGACACATGAAAAAATAAACAGGGGTGAGTTTTATTAATGTTGTTAAGTCATTCTGATCTTTCACTCACAAATAGCTGGTACTATGTCTATAAAGTAAATGAAGATAAACAGATAAAGTAGCTCCAAGTTATCACCAGTTATATTATTTAAGTATTGGCTTAAATTGAATATCCAAGTTAAATGGCATTAAACTTTTATGAAATTTGTAAATAATTTGATGTTAAGCTGACATTTTTTCACAAGATAATGGATCTTAAACATTTTAGTATTTTAGATTCATAAAAGATCTATCAACACATTACATTGTCACTATAGATGAGATTTAATAATACATCAAAATACTAAAACATCAGAATTTTCTGAAAAGGTTTAGAGATTTTCATTATTTAAGCATAATGATTCCACTTTTTGATTAAATCTAAAAACTTTGATGAAAGCAAATCTGAATCATTGCGGTTTCATTGGATGGAAGTTGCAGATTTTGAAATGCAGTTTATTGAATTAAAAAAGCTTGCAATTAAAGTCATCAAAGTTTAAAGATCTATAGATTGCACTAAAAGTTACCAAGAAACACTAAAGAATCTGTACATAGAATTGCTGGTTATCTCTTATAGAGAATTTATTTGAAGAAAATTATAGTTGCAGTTATTTCAAAAAAGGAATCTGTCGAAGATTAAACAGATATATTCACACATTAAGCGAATTCTTTCTTCTTGCAGCTAATTAACTTCTGGATATTGAGAGTCAAGTGTGTAACTCAAAAGTATCCAAGTATCTGCTAATATCAGAAAATACACCGACTAGTAAAATCAGAGATAAAGACAAGAATAAGACAGCTATTTCCTTCTCTACTTTCAATTAATTTTAATAGTAATTTTTAAAGTGGTTCTGAAAGAGTTAACATACTTTTTTAGTTGAGGCCTTTAATTGTGGCTTCACTTTGAAAACAATTTGGGTCACTGTTTAAAATTATGCTTATGATAAACAAGTATGGCTGTTTGTGGTTAAGAAGTTTGCTTTGTAGCCACATGGTTTTAGGTTCAGTCCTACTGCATGGCACTTTGGGCAAGTGTCTTCTACTATAGCCATACAGCCTTGAGCTGACCAATACATTTTGTTGACAGAAACTGAGTAGAAGCCCTTCATATCTCTATAGACAGTTGTCCTTATCCATATGCATTACATGTCCATGCCACTGCAGTCTTCTTTCTTGAAAAACATCTGTTTCCTCTTATAACATGTGCACATAGTTCATTTGTACTAATTCTTTCAAGTACACACACATTACACATCCAATGGGGCATATTCACCACATTTCTTTCCAGTCCCCTCAAGTCCTTTGCATTCAAGGCCCATATCTCACAATTATGTGGCATTGTACTTTAACACATGCAACATAAAATTTCTCACACACTCTTCCACAGCAAACCAAACTACGTCTCTACATCTCTTCTCTTCCTCACATTTCTACTTCATGCACTAGGTTTACCTCCCAGTCCCCAATCCTGTCCTCTTGGCCCTGTGCCACAGTATCATTGCTCTCTACTAGCTTCTGACCTGTATGTTCCACCGATGCCCTGTCTCACTGTATCGTTGTGTATGCCTGACACTTTGCCACCATCTCTATCCTGCTGTTTCTCAGTCTCTCTCTCTCCCTCTCCTTCTCCTGCACTTCCTTCAGGTTGGATAGCCATGTATTTTCTTTGTGGCAGCACACCTGTTTCTGTCTCTCTGCCTCACTATGACCTGTCATAATCTGACACAAGATCACATCTCCAATGCCCCCCTCCCTTCTCAAAAAAAGCTCCTTTTTATCTGTCTTGCAAGTACTTGGTGACCCTCTCAGTGCAGGTGCCCCTTAAAAGCACCCAGTCCACACTATAAAGTACTTGCCATTTGGAAGGACATCCAGCTGTAAAAACTTCACCAAAACTGACCTCGCCTGTGCTTGTGCCATGTAAAAGGCAGTAAGTCCACTCAACTGAGTGGTTGGTGTTAGGAAGGCGTCGAGCTGTAAAATTCTTGCCAAAAAAGTCACAAAAGTCTAGTGCAGGCTTCTGTCTGGCTGGTTCTTGTCAAACTATCCCACCCATGCCAGCATGGAAGGTGGACATTAAATGATGATGATGATGATACACACACACACACACACACACACACACACACACACACACACACACACACACACACACACACATACACACACACATATGTGTATGTATGCATGTATGTATATGCAGCCACCTTTATTATTTTATAATTTTCAATTAACATTTTGCTGAACCATCCATTGATTCTTATGGTAAAATCTATGTACTGGTGGGTAGGATTTTTCTTAACTATCAATGACTGAGTAGTACCACTGATGAGCTTTAATTTCAAGCAAAATTGGCTTGCCAATATAGTACCTTTGCTCACTATGGAGCAGTTAACTTCCTTGTCAGTACATAGATATATGCTATGCTTGTGGCTATAAGGGTCATTGGCTCTTATTTCTTTCAATATAGGTGCTATCCTGCACCATCAGTCACAGTTAGTGACAATTGAACTTTTCCTTTTTGGTTTTATATTGTGTATAGCCACCTTTATTTAAATAGTGGTTGGAATAGCCTCATTAGGGGATAAAAATATCCAATGAATTTCTGGTTCATTGCTTATCATTTTTTTGTGAATAGTAATATTCATAAAATAATAGGTTTAAGTATAAATCTTGGTTTATAGATATTCAAATTAGAATTCAGAAAATGGAGATGTAGCATTAATGAAATTTATTAACTGCAAAAATTCAACATATTCTCTTACAGCTGTTTCAATTTTGCCCAAAGAACAAAATTCCAGTAATTAAATCATTGTATTGAGCAAAATCTTGTTAGAGTAGTAGAAAAGACAACAGTTAGATTGTTAGATGTAATGTTTCCAAATCGAATTTTAATAAGTATATGTGTGTGTATATACATATATATATATATATATATATATATATATATATATATATATATATATATATATATACATATATAACAGATTTTGTTTGTACAATTAGATGTATGACTGCTATTGGCGAGTTTAGTGCTCTGTGTAGAATATTATCATCCAGTTTGCTTCCAGTATACTAGTGTGGTTACTACTGTACTTAGTAGTATTGCTGGATATGACATTCATAATTTCCCATACACACACACACACTTTATGTATGTGTGTGTGTGTTTGTATGTACGTGTATTTGTGTGTGTGTGTGTGTGTGTGTGTGTGTGAATGAATAACAAGAATAAAGAAGAAAAGTGAAAAATGCATTACTAAATGTATTGACTATATTGCGCTGCTTGCTGGTTGAGAATTTCACATACACTTAGCATAGCAACTATAACACAAATATAGATATTGAACCACATTCTTTTGCGACATTCCTAACAGATTAAATTTTGGTGAATACCAGGACAGACAGATGATTCCAAGTAGCATACATTTAATTTTGCTCTATCATTGGTCACTTCCACCATAATGTACAATAACTGACTGTGAATAGCAAGTTTGAATAAACAAGAGATTATTTGCTTATGATTATGTTTAATATTACCAGTGCTTCTTTACAAATGTATGCTAAATCAGAAACATGCAGCTGGACTAAGACTACTTTTATGCCGAGGATAATCTTCAGTTTGAAATTTCTTTGCAGTAAATATTGGTGCAGCTTTAATAAAAAAAGATAAAGAAATGGATGTGACTGGATGGGATGCATGTCTCTTTCACTTCTTGATACAAACATGTATACGTACATACATACATACATGCAGGCAAACACACAGACACACATGCACACACACACACACACACACACACACACACACACACACACACTCCAGGCCAGAAGGATGCCAAGAAGCAGACCAATTTGGAAAAGAAGGATTTGGAAGCTTAAAGACCCTTCATATAGTCAAAGATTTAGAGACATCCCAATCGAGAAATTTGATGAGAAGAAGAAGGTACAGATTTGTGACATAGAGGGCAACTGGAAATTCTTGTGGGATAGCTTGTTGAGTGCCACAGACCAAATTGGCAACTGGTGCAAAGTCCCATCCAGACCTAGGGTGATGTGGTGGTGGAACGATACTGTAGACAGGCCCATTAGAATAAAGAGACAGGTCTGGTAGGCCTGGAAGAGTTGTATATATATATATACACACACACACACACATATATATATATATATATATATATATATATATATATATATA
>NC_068982.1:148512539-148513828 GCF_001194135.2 Octopus bimaculoides | reverse complement strand
CGTGAAAAGACATTTGAGCGAGTTCATTGCCAGTACCGCTGGACTAGCTCCTGTACAGGTGGCACATAAAATACACCATTTCGAGCGTGGCTGTTGCCAGTACCTCCTGACTGGCCTTCGTGCCGGTGGCACGTAAAAGCACCCACTACACTCTTAGAGTGGTTGGCGTTAGGAAGGGCATCCAGCTGTAGAAACTCTGCCAAATCAGATTGGAGCTTGGTATAGCCATCTGGTCCACCAGTCCTCAGTCAAATTGTTCAACCCATGCTAGCATGGAAAGCGGACGTTAAACAATGATGATGATGATGATAATGATGATACATACACATACATATATATGGAGGCCCTCAGCGCCTAATGGAGTCATAGGGGTGCCATTGTATCATATGGCATGCCTTAACAAGTTTATACCAGGGAACCCCGTTCCTCTCTCTGTCTCCAGATCTGTATATGTCAATTTCTCCCAGAAAAGAGACAGAGAATTGCTGGCACTCTGTTATTGAGCCCGAAAGTTTAAAAATACAAATGTGACTTGGAGGGATTTGAACTCAGAATGCAGAAAGCCTGTTAACTGACTATCATGCATACACATACATGCACGTGCACACATACACACACACACACATGCACGCACATACACACACACACACACATGCACGCACATGCACACACACACACACGCACACACACACACACACACATCTATATTTATATATGTGGTTGTTATATACAAAAGATTGTGATGATGTAAGGCTTAGTACTGGCACACTTATATAATTAAATACACTTCATGGTTTCCTGCAGCTATTCGAGAGGATGGCAGCAATCTTTAGCTGATATGAAGCAGAAGAGGAACTGATATGGAATTAATTACATAGTTAACTGAACACATATGAAATACACCCTAAACACTTTAGTATAAGCTTCTATTGAGTATTATCTAAATCCTATTACGTAAACGTTTTTACATAATGGAAATGGAATATTTGCAAAAAGGTATCTTCTGTGTGAAGAACATAAAACTCAGTGCAGACTACCAAACTTACTCAATCTCATCCCTCAGAAAAAAATGTAGAAAGATACAACCCTGATATAAGTGCAGAAATGCCTGTATGATAAAATGTTTGCTTCCCAACCACATGGTTCAGTGTCACTCCACTGTGTGGCACCTTGGGCAAGTGTCTTCTATTATAGACCTGACTAAAGTTTTGTGAGAGGATTTAGAAGATAGAAACTGAAAGAAGCCAGTTTATATATATATATATATATATATATATATATATATATAT
>NC_068982.1:148509044-148511846 GCF_001194135.2 Octopus bimaculoides | reverse complement strand
TACCGATAAAGGTTTTTTTCATACTGAACTACTTGGCAGAATTGTTAATTATTAATTCTATTATTAATTGACGATTCTCTGCCCTTATTCTTGTATATAGATATAGATAGATAGATAATATATAAATATGTGCATATATCCATACATATATGTACATACTTCCATATATATGTATATATACAAGCATATATGGGTACAGGACATCAACAAAATATGGACAGAATGAGAAATGAGAACATAAAAACAAAAACATAGAAAACGAAAATTTTTCGAACAAAAAACAAACAAACAAACCAAGAAATGAGACAGGCAACATAAAGAACATTCCCTTCATCAGTTGTACCCTGTTTTATCTGCTCTGTGTTTCGATAGTAAGGACAAGATGTGACTTCGTTAAAACAGTCCTTCCCGCAAAGCTAATTAAATAAAATTTGGGTTTTTTTGCGGAGGGTGAAAGTGGTAACAAAAACGGGATGGTGAGGACCAAACAGTAAAAACGAATGTTGAGGGCTGTTAAGCCAAGACGATGTGAAGTGTTGAACGCTGGAAAAACGAGCTTTGAGAAGAGACAAATAAAAGCACGTCTTGTCTTTAGGAAGGAAGTAGAAGTGAGTCATGTGTGAGCAACGAGAGAGTCAATGAGGCTAGGCTTTAAAAGGTGCATTTATTTTTATTTATTTAAATGATGAAAGGCAAAGTCGACCGCGGAGGAATTTGAACTCAGAACGTAAAGGCAGACGAAATACTGTTAAGCATTTTGCCCGGCGTGCTAACATTTCTACCTGCTCACTACCATAAGATTAATAATAATAATAATACTACAAATGCAGAACAATGTAACTGTAATGAGAAAAATGATGATTTATTCTCATAGTGATAATGAGAGATAACTGATGTTGCAGTTTTCAAAAATTAATTTTAATGGAAATATGTATGGGTAAGGAGAATGAGTCTAACTTTTGGTTGTCATGGTGATAACTCCAGACACGTTTTGGTTGTTTTGGATATCCTCAACAGAGTATATGCACTCAATGGCTACCAGATCCCAGAGTGACTAATAGAATTAGTCTGTTGTATGAAGAACAATGAGGTGAATTAAAATAATGACACTAGAAAATTAGCAAATTAAAGTAATGATTAGACAAATTAAAATAGTGGTATTGGGAAATTTCTCAATGGTGCCCTCTGCTTATTGTCATTAAAATGGTTTGATTGAAACTTTGAGATTCTCTCCCTTGCCTCATCTGAAATAAGTTGTCATTAACACTAATGACTTTTCTTTCATTAGAGCTGTGATGTCAATCATTTAAACATTTTCTGCTCCCCAACTCAAGTATTGTAGCCTATACTTAGTTTCATCCATCCATCCATCCATGCATGCATTTATATATATATATATATATATATATATATATATATATATATATATATATATATAAATTATACTATTTTATATAGAGATTATTAACATTAACAATACTCAGAAACAGGCTAGACTCGAAGTGCTCAAATTGAGCTAAGTTCCAATTTATAATTTGAATGAAGGCAATACCAGCAGAAAACTAGAGGAACATGACCTAATATCCACCAGATGGTTTTTATATTTATTTATGTATTTATATATTTTTTTAAATGCCTACGTATTTTTAAATATTTGAAATATTTTTAAATATTAGCATGTTTTTAAATATTTATATGTTTATATGCTTGTTTGTTTTTAATACTTCTATCATTTATTAAACATGTATGTTTATATGCATGTATGTTTTTAATACTTCTATTATTGCTTTATTAATGTGGAAGAAAGTACACATATATATTGAATATTCTGCTGGATAATAGGTCTTGTTCCTCTTGTCTTCTGCTTGTATTGCCTCCATTCAAAGTATGGCTGAACTTGGTATTTTGTGGAGAGCATGCAAGTTCTTTATTCATATGCTACAAATGATCATGATATCTGAGACTATAAAAATCTTCAAGACCTTCTGAAGTTTTAAAGAATGATGGTTAACAAGTTACTTTCCTTCACAACCTTGCTACTAATTAGGTGGCTAGTCAAAATTTACTTTAAAATTAACAAGAAAGAGAACACAATAATTAAGATATATACATATATTTATATAATACATATATACATATGTATATACATTTTTACTTCAGTCAATAGACTGTGGCCATGCTGAAGCACCATCTTAAAGGGTTTTGTTGAATAAACTGACCACAGTACATTTCTTAAAATTATTCTATTAGTCACTTTTTGCCAAATATTCAAGTTACAGTGATGTAAACAAACCAATACAAGTTGTCAAGTTGTAGTAAGGGAAGATTAATACGAATACAAAGACACACACACACACACACACACACACACAAGCATACATACATACATGCATACATACATACATACATACATACATACATACATACATACATACTGGCACTCTGTCATTTACAACAATGAGGGTTCCAGTTGATCCGATCAATGGAACAGTCTGCTCATGAAATTAACATGCAAGTGGTTGAGCACTCTACAAACATATGTATCCTTAATGTAATTCTCAGGGAGATTCATCATGACACAGAGTGTGACAAGGCTAGCCCTTTGATATACAGGTACTACTCATTTTTGCCAGCTGAATGGACTGAAGCAACAGTCAAGGACATAACGTATTGCTGGGAATTGAACTCATGACATTATGATCATGAGCTGAATGCCCTAACCACTAAGCCATGCGCCTTCACATGCATACAAACAAACATACATACATACATGCATACATACATACATGCATACATACATAC
>NC_068982.1:148502313-148509034 GCF_001194135.2 Octopus bimaculoides | reverse complement strand
ATACATACATACATGCATACATACATACATGCATACATACATACATATTGGGGCCGGGATATGTAACATACTTCCTAAATACCAATCTTAAGAAATTGAGCTTCTCAAAGCCAGAAAGAAGAAAGCTAATTTGAAGACTACAGATCCAATCCATCACTGGAACTGTAAAAATCTGTAAAACTTTCCAGAAGTTTATCATTTAAATATATATGAACATGTCTAGATATGCAGCTATATGCATGAGAATACATACATAAAACATAAAAATCTACACATACATGCATACATGCATACATACATGTATGCAGACATACATACATACACGCATACATACATACATACATACATACATACATATATACATACATACCCTGTTGTTGATGTTGAAATTCCAATGAAGGAGCCTTGAACCTAGGTTAGAAACCAGTTCTATATTTAAGAGATGAGGAATTATGTACGTTATTTACATTATCTACATTTGACGGATATTTGAAGTCTGGTGGGTATATCAGCCGAAACGTGTTATCAACAAATAAAGTGAAGACAAATATCCGTCAGATGTAAATAACATAAATAAAGTAAATAAAATACATCCATATTTATGTTAAACTTCTTCCAGTTTCTGTCTACTAAATCCACTCACAAAGTATTGTTCAGCCCAGGGCTATTGTAGAAGACATCTGTCCAAGGTGCCACACAGTAGGACTGAACCTGTAGCCATGTGGGTATGAAGCAAACTTGTTGACCTCACAACTATGCCTGTACCTAAACCATGTCTGGTGCTGCATGAAAAAGAAACCAAACAAAAAACAGAAGATAAAGAAATTAACTTATTTCTTCTGTTATCTCAGATTTCAATGAAATGAAATGCAACTATAGTAGTAGAAATCATACCAGAAAAAGCAGCTGATGGACATTCCTCTTCCTGTTCGGAAACCAACTACTATTGCATTGCACTTGATACTATATCTGGTGGAATGAGATTTAAGCTTGAAGAATGGTGTAAATGAAACAGTGTAAGATGTAAGGAAGAATAGAAAAAACATCATTAAAGAACCTCTGGGGAAATCTGTTCACAATTGGAATGACTCACACCACTTAAGATTCCTAATGTTTAGGAAAGCCAGGGGGGAATTTGTGATAGAGGTTAGATTTCAAAGAATAAAAAGGAATGGAAATTGTGTAGAGAAGAGCTGAAACTCTTTTCCCAAAGGAAAAAAAAAAAAAAATTATAGAATTTTTGATACAAGTAATATCAGCATCTTGCAAAAAATTCATTGCAAAGAAAATTCCTTACAGGTATTAAGGAGCAGATGTCAGAGATAAAGTATTAGCTATTCAAACTTTTACAAAAGGAGTCTTTCAGTATATAGGAAGTTTCATTTAGTATTTCTTTGCAAATTACAAGTTAGTTTTTTTAAAGTGCCAGTGCTAGAAATATTATAGACTGCCAAGTCAAGCCCCCAAGTAGTATATGTAGAAAAAGTTTTAAAAAATTATAGTATTATCAAGTACCACAAAACTCACTGAATATGGAAGGTTTTTTTGTTTTTTTTTGTTAAAATGTGCATTAGGCAAACTGCTGTTTGACATACAATGGCCCTTTATAAAAGTTATCTCATTTGTCTTTCTAACTGTGATGCTTAGTAAATATCATGGCAAGCATCCTCTCTAACAGCACTGCTTGTCTGTTAAAATATCTCAGGTTATATGCTGAAGATGAAGTAACTATTGCCAAGACAAAAATAGTTGATATTCAGGCCCTTACTTTTGGGATAACTTCAGTAGTTAGGATGAAGGATATTTGCTTAAATATCTCCATAAGTGGCTTACATGAATTTGAAGAGAAAGAAAACTGGTAGTCTTCCCCTGGGCTCTTGATTAGCTTTTGGTTCCTCCCTGATCAAGCAGACTTAATTTCAGAGTGATTTAATTCATGACTATCTCATCTTGTCTTTCAGATATAGCCCATTAAGGAATATGTTAGTCCTTTCTTCTTTTAAGAGTGTGGTTTGAAGGAGATCTATCATTTCTAGCAGACAGAGTAAACTTGGTTGCTTGTGTTTGTTAGCATGTGGTCTGGACCCAGTTTATTCCTTTAAGTGTTCTTATTGATATATTCTGCAGATGTTATAAGAACAGCTTTCTTAGATTTTGAAATTCCCTCTAATAGCAGAGTTTATACCAAAGAAATTGAAAAAATTGAGAAATATCAGGATGTAGACAGAGAACTAAGGAGACTGTGGAAGACCAAGGTAAGAGTTATTCCAGTAGTGATTGGTACAACACCCAAAATGCTATCTTACAGACTGAGAGAGATTAGAATTGAAATTCACAATGTTGATCTGCAGAAAAGTATTATCCAATATTCTGCCAGAATCCCAAGGAAGATTCTTAAGATTTGAGGAGACTTGCCATCACCAAACCTTAAGATAGAATACCTGCTAACTAAATCAGCATGCAGTGGTGTATCAACAACAACAATAATAATGATGATGATAATGATGATCTATAATATTAATTATCCTTTCTACTAAAGGCACAAGGCCTGAAATTTAGGGTGAGGGGATTAAACAATTACCTCGATCCCAGTACTCAACTGGTACTTATTTTATCAAACTCCAAAGGATGAAAGGCAAAATCAACCTCAGCCGAATTTGAACTCAGAATGTAAGGATGGATGAAATGCTGCAATGCATTTTGCCTGGCATGCTAGCGATTCTGCCAGCTTGTCTCTTTTCCTCAAATTTTGGGATAAGGCTAACAATTTAGGGGGAGGAAGGGGTCCATTACGTTAACCCACCCCACTCACCAGTTCTCATCTGGTGCATATTTTATCAACCTTGTAAAAATGAAAGGCAATGTTGACTAGCTGAATTTGAACTCAGAATGTAATGACAGACAACTATTTTGTCCGGCATGCTAACAATTCTGCCAGCTTGCCACATTATCATTACATGCTCTGGTGATGACAGAGTATTGGGAAAAGGAGACAAGAAGCAGGTGAGACATGGTGACTTGAAGTGGGAAATAAAATACTGTGATCATTGGAAGGAGAGTGTTATACATGTTGTTGGAGCCCTGGATATCATAAATACCAAGCTCACAAACTGGATTGTAAAGAGAGTTAATGTGAAGATAAAGTGTCTACAGAAGACAATGCTATTTGGAATGATATAAATCTCAACCTCTGTAGTGTTGAAACTTGAATGAAAAACATTACTTTAGTTCATTTGTAGACAGCTGATACCTGGTTACATTCTCCAGTGAAGTTGTGTTAAAAAACACCAATAAAAATAGTAATAATGATAATAGTAACAATGGGGAATTCATTAGAATGGCATCTTAGATGTACACTGACATACACTGAAAATGATTATAGCCATAGGTAAATAGGAAAAGCTCTTGAATTCCTCAAACAGATCAAGAGTACACACTTGATTATGCTAAAACAGCTGGGGACAAATTCAAGCAAATTGTCTCTCTCTTACTTAAAAAGTTTTTTTTTTCTTAGAACCACAGATACAAGCAATATGTCATATTCACATTTTCAGTGATTAGTTTCATCTTTGATAAATCAGTTTAAAAAAAAACACATTTCTAGAAGCTCAAAAAAAAAAAAAATGTATCAGATGTCTTAGTTAAATATGAAGTGCCAGAGCTCAATAAGCAATGGTTGGTCAGTATTAGTCGTGCACCAGACAAAAACACTTTGCACTATTTATTACATCCATTTAAGCTGTGAGTTTAAAACCCTACAGGTGTACTTTTGCTTTTCACAATTCAGGCATTGATAAAAACAAATTCAGTCAAATACAAGATGTGATATTACCAGTTATTCTTTGCACTGAATTTGTAGCCTTGAACTCAAGTCAGAAGTAATAATTATTCTTATTGGTTTCAAAATTTGGCACTAGTCTGGGCGAGGATCATAAAAAGCACCCACTACACTCTTGGAGTGGTCGGCGTTAGGAAGGGCATTCAACTGCAGAAACCTTGCCAGATCAGATTGGAGCCTGGTGCAGCCTCCTGGCTTGCCAGTCCTCAGTCAAACTGTCCAACCCATGCCAGCATGGAGAGCAGACGTTAAATGGTGATGATGATGATGATGATGATGATAGTGATGATGATTATTATTATTAGTAGCAGTGTTATTAGTTTTAGATGTTGCTCTGCCCACTACATTTAGTAATCTAATTTCTTTCAATTATATCTTACTGCCTCAAGAAAAGGAATGGACACGTTGGTTAATTTAGTCTTGGATAAAAGAGACAAACATTTTTCTGTATAATCAGGAATGATTCAACTATAGGTCTGCTTCATCTGGACTGATATTGAGCTAAGTAACAACAACATCGACATTTGACTTCTGGAATAATCATCTGTTTTAAGCTGAAGGATTAGATAATGCAAATAGTTGACAGCTAGACAGCTGTGGTGGACAAAGTTAGCACAGGCTGACAGTGATAGACCAGAAGCTCAAGGAAGATGTGAGAAGTAACAAAAAGCTGTTTGCAGACGTTGGCCTTCCCAGAAAAGGTGACATATATTTGAAATGTGTAACAATTGAAATATATATTTGAAATGAGTAAGATAGGTTAGGAACGTTCAAAATGTGCCATTAAAATGGTAATTGTTGTTGTTGTTGATGGTGATGTTGTTGATGTGATAATGATGATGACGATGACGACGACGATGACGATTACATACATACATACATACATACATGCCACGTTTTGTAAATACATTCTTAACTTTTACATTAAAGTACACTGAAATATTTTCGTTCGCTCTTAAGTGAGGGAAAAACAAAAGTTGAAAACCAGTAATTTGGAGGAAAGAGAATGTCTAGAAAGAAATATTAAGAATTTAGAGATCAGGTTGATTGCATAACTAGATTATAGACTTCCATTTGTTTTTAAAGTCATTAAAAGAAAGTACACAAACACATGTAATAAAAGTCCTAAGCACAACACTGAAAGTGTTATGTTATATAAGGCTTAACTAAATATTCCCAGCTCACAAGCTATAAATCATGCCCATTAGAAGACCTGTCAAAATATGTAAAAGCTATTAGAGTTTCTGCTTTTCGCTTAACTATTTCACTTACTACTTAAGTGTTAGTACACGAGATGTTTTCAGTTTTCATCCAGTTTTAATATATATATATTGATTTTGAATTGTGCCAGGACCAAGTTTGCCTTACATCTTTCATGGGTGATAAAATTAAAATAAATGAAGTATTGGGGGTCTTTATAATTGACTATAACATTTCTTCTAGATGTGAAACCTTGAGTTTTGTTTTTGTTAAAAATCAATATGTATTGAAGGCACAACTATGTACTTAATTATCTACAAGCCAGTATATCAATACACACACACACACACACACACACACATACACACACACATACACACACACACACACACACTTTGCTTCTTGACTATAACACACTTTCACTCTGCATGTGTTACACTTATTCTTGAGCACAAATGGACAATACAAATGATAAAACTTAAAATTGAACATTATTTGACGTAATCAAGGTGTTAAATCAAAAATGAGCTGGTATTCAAAAAGTAACATGTTTTATTTGCAGATATTTGCAGGCACTAAAATGTGAAAATATGGAAAATTATCATTGAGAATGCCATTTAATTGACTGGATGGCTGAAGAATCGGTACAAAAAGCATACATGACATTTCTATGGACATGAAGGCAATCTATAAGAAACATGTTTAATTGCAATATGAAATTACCTGAGGCATCTGGGAAGCTGTGCATTGAAATGAAAAAACTGCTTGACTTTAACAACGGGCATTTGTTGGAAGATTAACACAACCTACCGTGAGGAGTAAATGGCTTGCTTCATTTACAAGTCAGTGCCAAACCTTTGAAGACCATCTAGATTCTAAACACTTTCTTTGGAATATGAGAGCCTATAACTTCACTTTCCAAATTAAAGAATAAACAATGGGCATGTATGAGTCAAATCAAGCGAGTCATGCAAAAGTCGAAAAATACCGCTCATTTTTTGTTTTATATAAGAAACTGTTAGCTAAAGTTTTAGATATTTTTCACCCAAATTAAATAAAAATAACATTAAGTAGTAGTCCAGTACTGAGGATGATAATATCAGTCAACACCTTCCCCTCAAATGCACTGACCTTATAACCAAAATTTTGACACACTAATTCTACCAGTATTGATGTTACTATTATTACTATTGTTGTCAACATTGTTACTTTAAGTTGACAATATTCATTATTACTGTCAGTTTATATCAGTATCAATAGTAATTTTAGCAATTTCCATTTAATATCACTAATCATGTAATCATTAATATCATTATCATCATTACTATTATTAAAATTATTACTATTATTGCTTTTTGTATTATGAATATTATCATCATTATTATTATCATTGATATTGTTATTATTATCATTATTATTGATTTAATTTTATGCATATTATTTTTATGCCCGTGACATGTGTAAGGATTTTCGAACGAGATCGTTGCCAGTGCCCCTGGACTGGCTCTTTTGCAGGAGGCACATAAAATACACCATTTTGAGCGTGGTTGTTGCCAGTACCGCCTGACTGGCCTTCGTAGGATTTTCAAGCGAGATCGTTGCCAGTGCCCCTGGACTGGCTCTTGTGCGGGTGGCACATAAAATACACCATTTTGAGCGTGGTTGTTGCCAGTACCGCCTGAC
>NC_068982.1:148499773-148501959 GCF_001194135.2 Octopus bimaculoides | reverse complement strand
GGCACATAAAATACACCATTTTGAGCGTGGTTGTTGCCAGTACCGCCTGACTGGCCTTCGTAGGATTTTCAAGCGAGATCGTTGCCAGTGCCCCTGGACTGGCTCCTGTGCGGGTGGCACATAGAATACACCATTTTGAGCATGGCCATTGCCAGTACCGCCTGACTGGCCTTCGTGCGGGTGACACGTAAAATCACCCACTACACTCTCTGAGTGGTTGGCGTTAGGAAGGGCATCCAGCTGTAGAAACTCTGCCAAATCAGATTGGAGGCTGGTGTTGCCATCCGGTTTCACCAGTCCTCAGTCAAATCGTCCAACCCATGCTAGCATGGAAAGAGGACGTTAAACGATGATGATGATGATGATGATGATGATGTATTAGTATTATTATAACTATTCATTAAACTGACATGTCAGCAGAAACATTAGCACCTGACATAAATTGCCTGGAGGTGTTTCTTTCAGCTCTTACCATTTGGAGGTCATCTTTTCCTTTCGTTCTTTTGGGGCTGACAAAATAAAGAACTAGTCAAGTACTGTCGTCTGATGTAAGTGATTAACCTCTCCTTACTAAAATTGCAGCCCCTTGTGCCAAAATTTTAAAGAATTGTCAATAGTAGTTACATTAATGTTTTGTTTTTACATTTTACTTTTGTGATTTATTAATAAGAAAATGCTAACAATTAAGTCTACATTATATCTAAAAGGCATAAATATTCAGCTGTAGTTCAATTTATGACCTTACAGTCTAATAGTGGAGCATTAGACTTTCTTAAATTTAAAAACATTATAATCCAGTGAAAAATATCAGTGATTCTTTAATTTCCTTAACAATTTATCAATAGAGGGATTATGTTTCTTAGCTTGAATATAAATTACCTCATTATTGGCTGTTTAATTCAATATAATCATGATGGCACCTGTACCAGTGGAGCACTAAGAGCACCATTTGAGTGTGATCGTTACCAGCATCGCCTTCCTGGCACTTGTGCCGGTGGCACGTGAAAAGACATTTGAGTGAGATCATTGCCAGTGCCGATGGACTGGCTCCTGTGCAGGTGGCATGTAAAATACACCATTTTGAGCGTGGCTATTGCCAGTACCGCCTGACTGGCCTTCATGCCGGTGGCATGTAAAAGCACTGACTACACTCTTGGAGTGGTTGGCATTAGGAAGGGCATCCAGCTGTAGAAACTCTGCCAAATCAGATTGGAGCTTGGTGCAGCCATTTGGTTCAACAGTCCTCAGTCAAATCATCCAACCCATGCTAGCATGGAAAGCGGACGTTAAACGATGACGATGATGATGATGATGATGATGATGATGATGAGGATGATGACGATGATGATCATTCTTTTTCTTTCACTTGCCCCTCCCCTTTCTTGGCTACTCATACAACTATAGTCTCTTTTTTCTTTTTCTCTCATTCTCTACATTAGGGGCAAATTTGTTTTTGTTGCAATGACTGAAGAAGATAATTTCTGCATATCAGTATGTTACCTAAACTCTTGAAACATATGTATTAAATGCATTCACAATATCTGTTTTGTGATTAATTTATGCATATATATATATATATATATATATATATATATATATATATATATATATATATATATATATATGCATATGTATTTATAAGCATGTAGTTCTATGTATGCATTTATGTATGTATTTATATGCATGCATGTATGTATGTATGCATGCATGATCAGACAGACTGCAAAAACATTGGTGTTGGTCTGCATCAGTAAGACATGTTATTTAATGAAATAAACAAGATGCATACAGTGAGCCAGTATTGCTAAGTAACAGGATGTAACACTCTGCTGTCTCCTGTAGCTGTCAACTCTCTTTTGAAGAATGATTCTGTCCAAAATGTTGGATTTTCCATTTTCCATGCCAAATTCATTGTATTCCTTTTGGCAATTTTACAATATATATATATATATATATATACATATATGTATATATATATCATCATCATCATCATCATCGTTTAACGTCCGCTTTCCATGCTAGCATGGGTTGGACGATTTCACTGAGGACTGGTGAAACCGGATGGCAACACCAGGCTCCAGTCTAATTTGGCAGAGTTTCTACAGCTGGATGCCCTTCCTAACGCCAACCACTCAGAGAGTGTAGTGGGTGCTTTTATGTGTCACCCGCACGAAAACGGCCACGCT
>NC_068982.1:148494495-148496233 GCF_001194135.2 Octopus bimaculoides | reverse complement strand
AATCGTAGATTTTAAATATTTGAGAGACAACAATGCATAAATCGTAATTTTTAAAAGAGCAATGAAATCTAGGTGAATAGAATATATACGTAGCATGAATTTAGGAAGCTTAGAAAATGAATATATATACATACACACATATATATACACATATATATATATATACATATATATATGCATGTGCATGCACACACATGCACACATACACACACGCACACACACACATGCACTCTCATTTGTTCTAACTCTCTACCTCTCATAACATCACATTATCTCTCGTATCCTAATTACTTAGGTTTCTTGTACTAAATGCCTTCATGTATCACAGGAACTGCAAAATATTTAAATTGAAATATTCATTGAAATGTCCTTATTACAAGAAAGTTAACATGGGATTTCAGTAGATAAATATTTGTCTTTGGTTATGTTCCAAATAACAGCCTAAAATATAAATAAATAACTATAAGAGTAAAATAAATAATTATGCATGCCATCATATAATGTGTGTGTGTGTGTGTGTGCATGCATGTATATGTGTGCATGTATGCACGTGTGCATGTGCACATATGTGTGCATGTGTGTATGTGTACGTGCATGTGTGTGTGTCTGTGCATGCATTTGTGTGCTTGTGTATGTGTGTGTGCATGTGTGTGTGTTTGTGTATGTGTATTAATGTTTATTTTTATAACGTGCTATATTAAAAACAATTTTACATTAACCGAGAGGATTCCTCAATTCCATTTCTAGTGTAAATATTCATTCTAAATAGACGGTGGTGCTCCAGCATGACCACCGCTGCATGACTGAAATGAATAAAAGAATATATATATATATATGTATGTAACCACATGTGAATCGTTGGTGATTTTCTTTCCTCCATCTTCTTCTATTGGACTTTCCTGTATCTCCTGCTTCTGAAGAAGAGCTTTGCTCGAAATATAAAACCACCTTTATTTCTTTCCCTGAATACTTTACATGTACCACATCCTCATGTTGTTGTTTTTGTGTTTGTTCTTCATTTTTGGGGGATTTATATATATGTATATATATATATATATATATATATATATATATATATATATATATATATATATATAAGTTAGACCTAAGAAGCAAGGTGTGCAAGAGAGACGATTGCGCTGGTATGGACATGTGGCAAGAATGGATGAGGATAGCTGTGTGAAAAAGTGCCACACCCTAGCGTTTGAGGGAACCTATGGAAGAGGTAGACCCAGGAAGACCTGTTGAGGCAAGTGAATTTGAAATCGAAATCGAACCAACTTCGACGACTGGCACCCATGCCAACCTCTCCTTCATTGGACACTATATCTTGCTTGCAAAGACCTGTTGGGGCAAGTGAAATCGAAATCATAATTGAACCATATTCGATGACTGGCACCTGTGCCAGTGGAGCACTAACAGCACTGTCCGAGTGTGATCATTGCCAAAGCAGGTGTCTAGCTTCCGTGCTAGTGGCCCGTATATAGCACCATATGAGCATGATCGTTACCAGCATTGCCTTACTGGCACTTGTGCCGGTGGAACATTTCGAAAATCATTCGAGCAGTGCAGGTGGCATGTAAAAAACACCATTTTGAGCGTGGCCGTTGCCAGTACCGCGTGATTGTCCCTCGTGCCGGTGGCACGTAAAAGCACCTACTACACTCTCGGAGTGGTTGGCGTTAGGAAGGACATCCAGCTGTAGAAACTCTGCCAGATCAGATTGAAGCCTGGTGCA
>NC_068982.1:148484492-148494458 GCF_001194135.2 Octopus bimaculoides | reverse complement strand
ATATATGTCTATTTTATTCCCTGTTTGGAACTCTCCTATATCACACCATAGCAAAGAGATGGCACAGTATCAATAAAGAAATTTGAGAAATTTGAAAAGAAAATAGGAAACTGGTAATTTCTCCCAAAACAGTGTCACTACACACAAAATTTTATCACATTTTCCTAACATGACGGTTTAAATATATTCTTTAACCATATTATACAAGTCTTCTGTAGTTTTTGCATTCTATTTTACTTTATATATATATATACATATATACGATGGGCTTCTTTCAGTTTTCATCTACCAAATCTACTCACAAGGCTTTGGTCAGCCTGAGGTTATAGTAGAAGACAATAAGACACTTGTGCAAAGTGGCATGCAGTGGAACTGCTGCCAGAACCATGTGGCTGGGAAGCAAGCATCTTGTCACATAGCCTGGATAACATTGTCATCATCATCATCATTATTACTGTCATATAAAGTTTGTTCCCTAATGCTGGCATGGGTTGGCTGGTTCAACAGGATCCAACAAGCCAGAGGGCTGCATCAAGCTTCGATGTCAGCTTTGATATGGTTTCAACAACTGGATGTCTTCTTTACATCAACCACTTTACATTATGTCTTGGATGCTTTATTCATAGCACCAGCACTTGCAAGACAAACATCCTCAACTGAGCAGGTATATAGTAGATGGGGAAGTGACTTTAGCCAGGTACTGAGATGCTAAAATATGATTGAGGGACAGGATTGGGTTTCTTGCTGTAGAGAAGATACATGGTTGCTGCTATTGGAAATAGAGATGAAGTGTTAATTGGGTGTCAGAATACCCTCAAGGCAGAAAAATGTGAATTTAATGAAGAATAGTCACAGGGTATCATGTACCAGAAAAGGTGGGCAAATTCATGAGGTTTTGGAAAAAAAAGTGATGGTTGGTTATTAGAGATAGGGTTAGAAGTGAATGCAATTAATAGGGAATAAGGGTGGAGGCATGGTCATCATCATCATCATCGTTTAACGTCCGCTTTCCATGCTAGCATGGGTTGGACGATTTGACTGAGGACTGGTGAAACCCGAAGGCTACACCAGGCTCCAATCTGATTTGGCAGAGTTTCTACAGCTGGATGCCCTTTCTAACGCCAACCACTCTGAGAGTGTAGTAAGTGCTTTTACATGGTCGATGGTTAATATTAGTTTAGTGGGGGAAAGGTGAAAGAAATAAGAATGGGTCAGGAAGGAAGAAATGCTAAGTGGCAGTACAAAAAAGTAGGTGCAGAATAGCAGTATAATGTAATCTATAGTTAAAATTTTAGAAATAAGCAGGTGATGTGAAGTGGAAAGAGGTGAGAAAGAGGGATAGGCGTGTGACACACAGATAAAAGTCAAAAGTGTGAGGTGTGTATGTATGTATGTATGTATGTCTGCATGCATATATGTATGTATGAACGTGTGTGTACATATGTCTATATGTGTGTGAAACACATATAGATAATACATATATTACATACATAATATATATTATGTGTATATATGTATGCATTATAATATATAACATATGTGTGTGTGTATGTATGTATGTATTTATTTATTTATCATATACACATATACATGCATTTATACATACATATCCATCTATTGTTTGTATGTATGTGTGTGTGTGCGTGTGTGTGTGCATGTGTGAGTGTGTGTGTATGTATTTATTTATCTATTATATACACATATACATGCATTTATACATACATATCCATCTATTTGTTTGCATGTATGTGTGTGCATGTGTGTGCATATGTGTGTGTGTGTGTGTGTTGCGTGTGTGTGTGTGTGTGTGTGTGTGTATGTGTGTGTGTGCGTGTGTGTGTGTGTGTGTTTGTGCATTATGGTTCTTAAGCTGGTTGCTGGTTGGAACACAGCCAAAGGTAAATGTTTCACCACTGAAATTTCATGTTATTGTTATTGTAATATTTGGAAGGAATTGGTGATTTGGTAGAACTATCTGAGCATCGGAAGAAATGCCTTATAACATTTCATCTCTTTCTTTACATTCTGCAATCGATAAAATAAATTCAATCAAATACTGGAATTGATAATATTGAGTAATCTCTTTCACCTAAAACTTGTCAGCAATGTTCCTAAATTAGAAATAATTATTTATCTAAAAAGAATATTTCAATTATTATTTTAATATTGATAGGAACTCTTCAATATTTATAATATTAAGTAGATTGCTTTGGGCAACAAGCTGGCAGAATCATTAGCAGACTGGGAAAAATGCAAAGTGGCATTATGTTTGTCTTTACATTCTGAGCTCAAATTCCGCCAAGGTCGACTTTGCCTTTCAGCCTTTTGGAGTCAGTAAAGTAAGTACCAGTCATGCACTGTGGTCAATGTAAACAACTTTCCCTCTCCCCCAAAATTGCTGGCGTTGTATCAAAATTTAAATCCAATATTAAGTAATCTGGTAATTAAAGGACTAAATAAATCCATGTATACACATATGCACATGACTGCACACACAAACACATGCACTATACAAAACGGTGTTGAATTCCTGATGAGTTCTTCACCCAGTTTTGTCACCCCTTTTTTTTTTTGAAAGGAATCTGAACTTTAGAATTACGATATCCTTTACATTTACAGCTTGAGGTGTGTTGAAAAGGAGTATTACATGCTTACACACTAGGATTTTTTCCAAAAAATCTGATGAGTGATTTTATATTGATTATGGAATCATTTCTGCTAAAATTGTATGATGGACAATTGCATATTTTGGTCAACTTCATAATTCTTCAAACCACAAAACTGCTCACTTACATAAAATTGATTAAATAACTGCATTAGCTAATAATGCAAATTTCAGCTAATTGAATAAGATTTTCCTTCTTTAGTTTAAAATGAGTATGTATTTGATATGAATAAGGTGATTCAGGAAGCTTTTATTTTCATAATATAAAATTGCAGTAGTCAGTTTTAAAGTGATGTTATAAGTGTCTTAAACTTAGCATTCTATTAAAACTATTCATATCTAAGATACTTTATAAAAATTAACTCCATTACTCAATTAACTCATTGTTTTATCCATACAGAAAAATGAAAGGCAAAATTGCTCTCAATGATGTTTGAAGTCAGACTATAAATCAGTAATATTCAAATTATTTTCAGCATTTAAAAGAATTAAAGGTTAGCAAAGCTCAGAGTTTTGTGTATGATTTAGTGTGTAATAAAATCCTTTATTAAATAAAATCATATTGGTAAAATTTGTAGAAGCTAACTTTGCAAGAACAGATGCTATATTGTTTTTATGTGTTACATTAGTCTGCAAATGATTTGATTTAATCTTTCTTAATTTTCATGACACTGGTTATTATTGTATAATCCAAAGTCATTACCGGGATGTATGAATCTTGCTAAGTTGCGCAATTCAATAATATCAAAGAGATTTGGAAAAACTAAAAGGAAATTGGACCGAAAAGTTCCTGTTGTGCACACCTCTTTCCCATCCTCTACACTGATTCTTATCCCTCTAATTCTATACAAAATAATTCAAATAGTCCCTTTTTTTCAAATCTACAACCTACTGGAATTTCTTCATTTTAGATATCAGCATACAGAAGTCCAGGTACCTCATCCATATCAATTTACTTGTTCATGAAACCCTACAAAATCATAGGTTAATATCTGTCTATATATTATTCTATTCTTTTCCTAGTTTCAACCAGTGGACTGTGTAGATACTGGATCACCATCATCTGACTGTCATAAAAAATATCAGGTAAATCTATGAGATCTATCATCTTTAAATCATAATCATTTGGTAAAATCATAAATAGAAATTATTGTAAGATTTGTGAAATTAACCCATATGTGGAGTGTTAGATAAAGAAAATTTGTATGCTGCATAAGGTGTGCATAGAGAAAACAAGTTCAAAATTTACTGAAACATATATATATAGTGAATATACTTTCTAGTGGGTAAGAGATTTGAAAAATATTTTAATAACTATATCGATGGAAACCATCTATACTCTGCCAACATAAGCTGGACAAACATGATGGATCAATCAAGAATATTAATATATAAATTGTACAAACATCAGAGAGAGACACAATATTATGACAGTTGTCTGAATCAATCATATAAGAGTACAAACATAAAACTTAATTGTAAATCAAACTTTTGGTAGAACACAGTATAAAGATTTCTATCTTCATTATAAGTGAAATCTTAATTGATTAAAAAATCCTTTTGTTCTCTTCATTAAGTATGTTAACTTCCAATTAAGTATATATTCTTCATTCAAACGGAAATTCTCCTCAATCATCCTTTTTATTTGTCTAATCAGTGAACTTTTTTATCTTAAAATCTTTCTTCTCTCATTTCACTGGATCTGATAAGTTTAGGTTAGACTATATTTAGTTGGCATGGTCTAATAAGACTGAAACACATACAAAGCTGTTGTCCTTACATTTCTTCAAAAGAATTATTATGAAAGCTAATGCTTTGTTTTTCACAACAGGTGCAGTCTTAATTAAAAAAAATCTTACAGCTCACTACTAAAATATTTTAGAGCCCACTTAACTACTTCTCTCAAAATGGAGGAAAAATAGAACTATAATGATTCCCCCACTATTGGTGATGTTACATCAAGTGAGAGAGATTATATTCCTTTTGATAATTTATTTTGGAATAGATTATAACGATTCCTTTTTTACATTTCTTTACATATCCTTGCAAATAATAACTCATAAAGCAGGCTTCTATTGAAGACAATCACAATCAATGATCTCTCTTATTAAAAGAAGCAGATGCAAAAAAAAAATATGATAACTCATGAGGAGTAATTGGGTTTGTCTGGGCAATTCTAGGCTGGAAGCAATTTTACATTTAGAACACCTCAAAATTATTTCAAAAACTGAATTTGCATACTTTTTCTATTCCACTAAAAATGTAGTTGAATATAAAATATTCAAAGAAGTATTAAAAAGTAACTTTAACTGAAATATCTTTTTTCTGGTAAATTTCATTATTTTCATTAAGAGTATGAAATAGTTTTGCTTTCCTTTTTTTTTGTTTTATTTCTGTTTTATGGTTTTTCCAGAATTAATAAACAAAGAGTAAAATTCAACATGAAATTTATCTGCAAGATATAACTTGTACTGTATTAGCATTTCTATGTGTGTGTGTGTGGGACGAACAAAAAAAAAAAAATACTCTAATATATTTTGAAATGTTGTCATAACACAGTTCACTAAACTGAAAATTAATTTGGCTTCTATATAGCAAAAACATAGTAAAATGTGTCAGCTTCACATCATTTGTGGTAAAAGTGCACTTCTTAAATGATCTATTGTCTATAAGTTTTAATGTTTACAACACAACTAACTGCTGTGTTGTACAGTCATTATCTTCTTTATTTAAATTTATTTCTTTTTATTTGTATCTTTTAATTGTTTCAATCATTAGATTGTGGCCATGCTGGAGCACAGCCTTGAAGAATTATAATCGAATAAATCAACTCCAGGACTTAATTTTTCAAAGTTTGGTAGTATTTTATCTGTTGTTTTTGCTGAACCACTAAGTTACAGGGATATAGACACACTGACACTAATTGTCAAGTGGTGGTAGGGGACCTTCTCAGAAACAAAGACACACACACATACATACGACAGGCTTCTTTCAGTTTCCATCAACCAAATCCACTCACAAGGCTTTGATCAGCTGAAGGCTATAGTAGAAGACACTTGTTCAAGGTGCCACATCATGGGACTGAATTTGGAACAATGTGGTTGGGAAATAAATTTCTTAATACTCAGCCATACCTATCAGAAATTTGCTTGTATCTGTTGCATGTATGGCTTGATCAGAATATTTGCATATGTAAGGCAGTGAGCTGGCAGAAACGTTAGCATGCTGGGCGAAATGCTTAGCAGTAGTTGGTCTGCTTGATCAGAGCTGATCTGGGGATGGGTATGATGACAACAGCAACAACAACCATGGCATACCTTCATTAATTTATTCAACATACAATTTAAAATTACAATAGAAACAGATCTTTGTGGATTCTATATTTTCAAATAATATTTAACAATGCCATCTTAGATATATGTTTCACATGTTTTACCTTCACATTTCCTGCAAAATATCCTGACTTCAAATTAATCTTGTATAATTGTCTGTTTAAGACTAATTCATATTCTGTGATTAAAGGCATTTCCTTCAAATTTAGATTTTTTTTTTGTGATAGTCTTCTAAATACTGTATATATATTATGCAAAAAAGTGTTTCTATATTCTCCATAGAAAAGTACATTTTTTCATTCATCAAATTAAGAACTTTCAAGTAAGTTACATAAATTTTTCTTTGAGACCTGGAATTTCTTTCTGAGTAATGCACTCACACAACTTGAAGCAAGTATTATTGTTTTTCACATTCTATTGATTATCAGTATAAACACATTTAACTGATGCAAGTCATTGACAGTATTATACTGATAACTACATCATTTCAGCAAATACATGAACAAAACCCAAGATAAAAAAAAAAAAGTCAGCATTTTACAAAGCAAAATACCATTACTTTCATTTACAATAATGTCTAGTAGGAGGCAATACACACATCACTTACCACATTCTGCAAAACAACATGCTTAATTTGCTCAACAAATTCAACACATATTTTTAGCTACTCTAATTTTCTGGACGCATAACCTATTTTCACGTGTAATGTATTTCTATGTGCAATCATGGATATTTGAAGAGAGAATATTGAAGAATTCATGAAAATAGCAGGCAGTACATTGTCAATCGATACTTTCACTTGTTTTGACTTCTTTGCACTTACTAAACTTTAATCTAGTTTTTCTGGTAGTGTTTGATTCCATTACAACATAATTTATTCCACTGCCTTGTTGAATATTTTTCATGATTTGCATGCTGTCAGTGGATGAACTTTCTGATTGAACAGTGTCTTTAAGTAGTCAGTCGCCCATGCATATCATTATTTTCCTCAGTAGAATCAAATCTAACTTTGTCTTCTGCACTTAGAGACATACTAAATAGAAATTAAGAACTCTGTAGCAGTCCTTCATCTCAGTTTCAACCAAATCATAGAACAGAAAAACTGAATGAAAATGTTTAGAGTACAACAACTGATGCATGATCATGTACAAGTGGAAACTAGAAAAACTTTGGTTACAATACCCACTTTAAACATCTCAGTTTATCTAAACTAAATTATAATCAGTGCAAAAGACATTTCTCCCATTTCTTCAATATACACCTATATTTTGGGGCATCTTTTTTTGTGATTGCTTGTTTATTTCCAACCTTTCATGAAAAACATATCTGGCCATGGCAAAATATTATCTTGCCTGGAAATAAGTGAAGGTTGGCAACAGGGAGGGCATCCAGCCATAGAAAGTCTGCCTCAACAAATTCTGTCCAATGTATGCAAGCATGAAAATGTGAACATCATGTTGATGATAATGATGTTTACCTATACACGCATTGAGACAACCAGAAAGAAGTATTATGATAATGTATAGCATCAACATATTTATTTATTCATTTTTTCTTTTTCTTTTTTATTTGTTTCAGTCATTTGACTGTGGCCATGCTGGAGCACTACCTTTAGTCAAACAAATCGACCCTAGGACTTATTCTTTGTAAGCCTAGTACTTATTCTATCGGTCTTTTTTGCCAAACTGCTAAGTTATGGAGACGTAGACACACCAACATCAGTTGTCAAGCAATGGCGGGGTGAGAAACACAGACACACAAACATATACATATATATATACAATGGGTTTCTTTCACTTTCTGCCTACCAAATCCACTCACAAGACTTTGGTCAGCCCGAGGCTGTAGTAGAAAGCAGTTGCCCAAGGTGCCATGCATTGGGACTGAACCCAGAACCAGGTAGTTGGTAAGCAAGCTACTTACCACACAGCCACTCCTGTGCCTATCAAAAAAGAATCAAAAGTCCTTTCTGATCCAGAAGCTCATTAGGCTAGTTTCCGGGATTCTGTGATATATATATATATATATATATATATATATATATATATATATATATATATATATATATATATATACTCCCCTACCTTGGACAGGATGCCAGTCTGTCCCAGGGTTACTCATTTACTGCTGAGTGAACTGGAGCAATGTGAAATGAAGTGTCTTGCTCCTGAACACAACACGTTGCTCAGTCCAGGAATCGAAATCACAATCTTACAATCATGAATGTGGCACCCTAATTACTGAGTCATGCACCTCCACATGTATATATGCATCTAGATATCTATCATATACATAAGAAGCTGCTGCCCATCATGGAAACTTTAGAGTCTACTTATACATGTGTGCAAGTGTGCAAAAATGTTTGGTTTGTATAGCAGCAAGTGGTGCAAGCATAGTAAGGTAGACATTAAAATGATGATGGTGGTGATGATGATGATGAGAATGATGATGATGATGACGACGACGACGATGACGACGGTAATGATGATGTTGATGTTGATGATGATGATGACGGCGATGATGATGATAATGATGATGATGATGATGACGACAGTGATAATGATGATGATAATGATGATCCACACATACACACTCACACACACACACACACACACACACACACAAGAACATGAAGGACACACAGGAAATAGATTTTAATCAAATGCCCAGAAGGATTTTTAGAGGTAGTAGATAATTTCTGCATTCTAATTGCCCTAATTAGTGGCAGCAGAGTTTGTTCTGAAAGCATAGTTACAAGAATATGAGACAACTGGAGAAAGTTCAAAGAGTTATTACTGCTATCAGTAACAAAAGGCTGCTCTCTCTCTCTCTCAGAGTGAATAACAGATTATATGATGTGGGTTGTGAATATAGAAAATGTTGAGGACATCTGAAGACTTGAAAGAAATGAAGCTAGCAAGCTTTGCTGGATGAGCAATGTCAGTGAGAACATAGGACAAAGTGCAAATACATTGAGTGAAAAACCAGATATGAGAGGTATCAGATGTAGTGTGAGAGAAAGAAAATCTTGCTGGTATAGTTATGGATGAGAACAGCTTCATAAGGATGAGCCGATTACAGAATGTGGATGGAACTTGTGAAAGAGGGAGACCCAAGAAAAGAAGAGATGATGTAGTGATGACTGACCTTATGTTGTTGAGCCTCATGAAAGAGATGACAAAGGACTGAGATGACTAGCAATTTGATGTACTTGAGAAGACCCATTTACACACACATACACACACACAGTTTGAATTTATAAGAATGCACCCTACTTCTAGATTAAGAAACATATAAATAGTTAAACTAATTTACGTTATATAATGTTTCTATAGCAATGCTGTCAAAATAAGAAGAAGGATAGTGTACATTGCAATTTTGGGAGACCTTAATGACTGCTTTCAGTAAGACAGGAAGTTATCTCCAGTCTGGGAATCTGGTCAAGTCTGTATATTCATTGCAGGAATGAAATACCTTCAGCATTTCCTCTGGCTCTTTACATTCTGAGTTCAAATTCCATCATGGTCAACTTTGTCTTTCATCTTTTCTGGGTTGATAAAATAAGTATCTGTTGAGTACTAGGGTTACTGTAATCGGTTATCTCCCTCCCCTAAAATTTCAGGCCTTGCACCTATAATAAGCAAGATTCTCATTATCACTTCATTGATCAATTGTGACCTGCTGTTAGACAACAACACATGACTGCAAGAAATAATTTTGTTGAATTCCACAAAATCTGTGTTATATTCTTAATTTTATCCATTAACTGATATCCCAACTTAAATATTCTATGTTCTTACTCTAGTGGGATTTTCAAAACCAAAATAAGACTGCTACTGAACTATTTACATTCCATTGCAGATGCCTGTCACAATCACACACACATATAGATATAAACATACATATATGTACATATATACATATATACATGCATACATACATATATATATATATATATATATATATATA
>NC_068982.1:148484237-148484390 GCF_001194135.2 Octopus bimaculoides | reverse complement strand
CACTATATATATATATATATATATATATATATATATATGCATACATACATGCCTGCATGCATACATACATACCTACATATATGTGTGTATGTGTGTGTGTATGTATATGGGAAAACATAATATATGCATATATATATATATATATATATATAT
>NC_068982.1:148476838-148484227 GCF_001194135.2 Octopus bimaculoides | reverse complement strand
TATATATATATATATATATATATATATATATATATACAATGCATTACACGTATATGTGTATATACATGCACATATATACACACATGCACACAAACACACACATTACAGCCACCTGTCAACTTATTGCTGTGAAGCAGAAATATCACCTCTTGTAACATCAATGATGTCTGAAATATAAACAAACCATAAGAAAAAAAACACGTAAGACAATATTTTATAAAATTAAATTAAAATATCTCGACTCAGCAAGAAATAAGAAAGTTTCAATAAATATATTTCATCTCAATCTAAAGAAATATTGGAAATAACAAGAATTTTTAGTTTAGTTTCTTAAATTTGTATTATATTTTAAAATGTATTTTTGTCCTTTTACCAAAATTATATGCTGCAGGACTCATTGCAAACATATGACGGGAAAAACTGTATCAGATTCTACAAATAAAGGAAAAACAAACTAATGTTCTTAATATAGATATTTATGCATCTTATTTGGTTGTTTGGTTAATAATTTTGATATAAGTTTGTCTATTTCTAAAGGAGTTTTAAATGTGTGATTACTATACTTAGTTCCCTATTGAAAATAAGAAAGGTAAAATTAAAACAAAATAAAACAAAATAAAACACTCTGCTACTTTTACATTATTTTATTTATTGCATTGTTCTGTTTACCAATATTTTCTTATCCTAGACTAAGCACATACATGAAAAGAAGGAAATTATATATGAAAGCAACATAAAAAGCAGAGACAATTACAGTATTACAGTATCATATTCAGAAGAGTATGCAAGTTCTGAAGATGATTTTTATTGGAAAACGTCAGTGGTGGTACAGAAGGGTTCATGGATATAGGTTTATGAGTAAGTTTCAGGCTGAAACAGTTCAATTAATATTAGAAAGGAAAAAAGGAAGCACCAGAGTTGAGATAACATAAGATAAGGTGATGCATGGAAGCATGGTAATGTGTGAAACTGAATATATTTTGAACAATCATTATATTTGCACACACATAAAAATGAACTCCATGATGCTAACAAACTTTGTCTGGAATATGAGTGACCAGAACATCACTTAAAGCATTAATTGGAAATTTATCACAAGATGGAAGTCATGTATAAATGTATGAGTGTATGTATATATAAATGTATGTATATGTGTTGTGTGTGTGTGTGTGTGCGCACGCACACACACACACACACACACACACACACACACACACAGTATGACTGGGTATTAACTTTATTACTTTATGCTTAGAGTGTGCTTCTTTTGGGGATATATGATACATTGACAAGGTATATATATATATATATATATATATATATATATATGATATAAAGAAAATGGAGAGTGTGAACACAGAAAATATCAATTTATTTATATAATAGTCAATTTCATGCCACCTACACATGTTTCAATTTCTCACCTTCATTCATATTTTACGATTAAAATTGCATTATGAATTTAAAAAGTAAAAATTGAAATATTATGGACAAAGGATAACTCTAATAATAATAATAACTATATGTATAAAACAAGATACAAACAAAAATTAAAATACTATGGACCAAACGTAAATTCTAATAATAAGAACTGTACACAAAATGGAATTCACAATAAGATTAAAATAGAGGAAAATAAATATAAGGATAAAATGATAACAGATGGAATTCGATATAAAATAGATAAGAAAAATATAAAAATATAAACACCAAGAAAGTAATAGAAGGCATAAATATCCCAAACACACATATAACAAGGATAGAAACAGTGAGGGAATTATAAGATCTCTGAACAATAAAATAGAAAGAAGACCAAAAACAGAACACTATGATAATGAAAATTGTGACTACTTCAATAAAAACCTAAATAGGATAGGAAATAACAAAAGGGTAGAAATTGAGAGCCTAAAAGGTAATATTCATAACAATTCTGTAAAACATTACGCTCCATGTGTAAATGTAATTAACCCCCAGAAAAATTACTCTAAAAAGAATTACTATGAAAATAATATAGTATGGTTCATTATACCGTTTGCAAAACAAATTAGAACCAATATAATGAAATTATATTATAAAACTGTCTCTAAAAATTTTTCAAAGGAGAACAAATATCACAAAATAATAAATTCACACAAATTAAGGGCAAGTTTCTGCATGGCAAAAACATTGCACAAATTATATCTTCACAAAATAGTAAGAAATTAAATGATTTCTATAATAATAGAAAATACAAATGATTTACTTAATGGCCAAAAATGAAGAGGATCTTAACAATAGTATGAAATACACAACAAGCGAAGGAAGGGAAGTAACCTTTAATGATTCCCTACTAGGACCAAAAAACATAAACTTGTAGTCTACAAAAAGAAGAATAAATATACGTAATAATAATAACAAAAATGATAATAAAAACACGAATGAAAATGATTTAAATATATGTGCTGATACTTATAGTAGCAACAACGAACATAAAATAAGTTACAATATAAATATTAAGGTAGATAAGAAAAAGAAAGAAGATAAGTCATTAGTTAAAACTCATAACACAGGAAATAAACATAACGAAAATGACCCTGAAAACTGGAAAAATAGGAAGTAGCAAAAGATCCAGATAACAAAGCCTGTGATTGTGCCAATAAAAATAAAAATAAATGTCTATTAAGAGATTTTATAGAGAAAAGAGTGTAATATATAGGTGTAAAGTAATGTCTGAGGGGCAGGATTACTAATATATAGGTTCCATGGAAAATTATATAAAAAGCAGAATAGCCAACCATAAAAGCACTTTTAGAGATAAGAGAAAAGAAGATAGCACTAGTTTAAGTGGATTAATTTGGGCAATTAAGGACAAAAATAAGGACTATATGCTGAAGTGGGAAGTAATTAGCTGGGCAAGATCTTATAACATTGGAAGAAAAAGGTGTGACCTATGTGTAGAGGAAATTTTCCAGATCATTACATCCAAGCACAAATTAATGAACAATAAGAGAGAAAGAGGATGTTGTTGTCCACACAGGATTAAATATACATTTAATGAATTCAAATAAATAATTAAGAAAACATTATAATAATGGGTATACGTCTAGTAAATCCAAATAAATATAATTAAATAGGCATATTTATGAATAAATCAATATCTAGAACTAATAATTATATAATATTAATCAAATAGAAAGATACACATTGAAACCCTTACTATCAGATGCTGAATCTAAATAAATTAATTAACAATTATATTAGATAGATGAGGGATAGAAAGCTTGTTATATTCACAAGGAAAAGAAATATATACATTTATATATTTAATAAATTTTAAATAAATTATATTGAAATAAACATTCCATGAATGGTAAAATTAAAATAAACATAAGAACAAATCTTAAAGTGAAATGCACTCACACCTTTCAAAATAGTCAAACTCCATGCATGTGATACATAGTGAATTGTATTCCCATTAAAATATATAAAAATTAATTTAACTAAATATATATGATAACCAAAAATATCAAGAAATAAGACTAATACATCTAAATAAAATTTAAAATCAAATAAAAATCAAATAAGTAGAAGTTAAATAAATGTATTGACTTTGATACTTACTAATATATATATATATATATATTATTCTTTTGACAAGTGAATAGGGATAGGAGAGGCAGCTAGCCTCTAAAAAAGGAATCTAAATTCCATTAAGAATGAACAGTAATATGACATAGTTCTTTAGGACTGCAACTAGAAATTGTCCACTGTGGCCGTAGTTTAACCTCTAGCTATTTTTAGAATGGAATCCAAAGACAAACACGTTCATACACAAACACACACACACACACACACACACACACACACACACACACACACACACACACACACACACACACACACACACACACACACACACACACTCACACACACATATACACATGCTGCTATTCAGTCTGTAAGGAGCTCTCCATTCTTCAGGATGTCAATGAATATATGTCAATTTTGCCCTGAAGAAATGTTTAGCTTTTAAATTCATAACGCAATTTTGATTGCAAAATATGAATGAAAGTGAGAAATTGAAACGTGCATAGGTGACATGAAATTATCTATTATATAAATAACTTGATTTTTTTCTGTGTTCACACTCTCCATTTTCTTTATATCATATTAGCAAAATTCTGTCATCCTATATCAGATAAATGAAAACGTCTATAACAGCAACTGGAACTTCATAAGTGTTAAGCACTGATGTTGAAGAAGAACCTTCAATAAACACTGTTGCTAACACAAATTAACAAATTCCAGGAAAATGAATTGATATGGAGCTAAATTGATGTATGCTTGGTTGAAATACATCTGTTGAAAGAGCAACCTCTTTCTATTCAAAACTTATATACAGGGTGCAATGGGTAAATTGCCTCCATTTTATATTTTTAATTTCGCCCATGCCCATTGTTTGCTTATAATTTTTGTCGACTACACAGTATTGTAGGGTCAGTTGGGCACCATCTGTGAGAAAAGCAGCACCATGACACAATTCACTCTGCTAGAAATTTGGAAACGACATGCTGTACTGCTTGGCATTCATGCCACAAGCTCCAATATGAACAGATGGTGAGCACACAGAACATGTACCAAAATATGTACCAAGAGTGATAAAAATCAAACTTCCAATCAATATCATGGTGTTTGGAATGATCACTAGTGATGGCGATGTTACGTCTCCGTTCATTTTCCCACACGGCCTCACACTCAACACGGAGGCCTACATCAAGTGCCTGGAGGAGGTAGTGTTGCCCTGGGTCAAGACAGTGGTTGCTAGAATACCCTGTATCTAGCAACAGGTCTCTGCACCATGCCACACAAGCAGGAGAACCCAGCCAGTCATGGCTGTCATACAATTTCTGTGACCACATCACCCCTAACATCTGGCCACATCTGTGTGTGTGTGTGTGTGTGTGTGTGTGTGTGTGTGTGTGCGTGTGTGTGTGTGCATGTGTGTACACATATACGCACATGTACACACATGCACACATATATATGAAAGGGATAAATAGGTACAGATTCCAGAATTGTCAAAATATGAATATGTACATTTATACACACACATGTGTGTATGAACCTATACATATGCGTGTTTACACACATATGCCATATAAGTATACAAAAAGTACTTAAATATATGCACGTATGTAATTAAATATACTCTTATGACTACATATGCTTTAGGTTAGCATACACACACACATATTTGTGTATCTCCTCGTTTCTATGTAACTTTGTATGTAGATACAAATATTCAAAGTGTCAGTGCAAGGAAAGTAATACTGTCTATGCTATAGATTTAACAAGAACAAGAGCAACAATCATGATAGTCGTAAGTCTACAACAATAATTCCTTAGACAATAATGTTGATTCTGTACCATTATTGAAAAGATTCAATAACAGTACAGAATCAATAGGTGTGTATTTTTAGTTCTTTACTGAACAATACTAGCAAAACTCATCTAGATACATGAAGAAAAAATGGATACAAATATCTAAAAGAAACTATGAAAGATTGTCAGTAAAGTTTTTAAGTAGGCAAAGAAAAAAAATAAAAGATTCTTGAGAAAGAAAAGAAAAAAAGAAAGGATGAAAGTATGTGTAATAGATTGGAAAAAAAAAAGATATCTTATTAGACATGGTAGGTTCATAAAATATAAAAAAATAAGTGTATTATTAAACAAAATTGAAGAATAAAAATGCTGAAGAATAGCAAAGATTCTGAAAGTAAAAAAAATGGTAGATGAATAAGAAGTACATAAAAAAAAAATCAATTTAGAAAAAAATGTGAACTTAAAGAGAAGTATGCATAAAAATAAGTGAACTAAGCTAATAATATTATAAATTACCTGTTGTACCTATCTTTATACATTCATAATGCATACATGCATCACCATCACCACTATCATCTACATCATCATCACTGGCATTATCATCATCATCGTCATCATCTTCATTGTTGTTGTTGTTGTTGTTGCTGTCATCATCATCATTGTCGTTGTTGTTTTTCATTGTTGTCATCATCATTGTCTTTGTCATTGTCATCCTTAAACTTCTCCTCCACACCACCACCACCACCACCACCGTCCTCGTCGTCGTCGTCGCCATCATCGTCATCATCATCGTCGTCGTCATCTTTGTTGTTGTCATTGTCATAATTGTTGTTGTTGTTTTTCATTGCTGTTGTCATCATTGTCATTCATCGCTGTTGTCTTTGTCATCGGCATCTTCAAACTCCTCATTCTCCACACCACCACCACCACCACCACCACCACAATCGTTGTCATCGTCATCATCATCGTCGTTGTCGTCATCTTCGTTATCATCATCATCATCATCGTTTCTTGCCTAATTCTCACTCCAACAGCTTAAGCTGCTGCAGGGACACTAACTTATTGATTCTGTCTGTTGATTACTCCCACCTGGTGATTAGACCTCCTGTTTCCTTTAGTAATGTCCAGGGGCTTTCCAGGTGATACTCTGTTGGTTTGCATATGTGTATACGAACAAACCTCCACTGCTGTGTTCTTCTGAGTGTGCACATATGTATGTATGATTGACTGTATCTATTTCTCCATATGTGTGTGAGTACACAAGCTTGAGTGCACTCACACACATCTGTCTATGTGAGTATAATGTGTTTATGTATGCATCTGTGCATGCACACACATGTGTATATGTCCTTGTATGTGTATGTGTATACGCATGTGTCAGTGAGGTTAAAAATATGTAGGATACCATGTAGTTCTTACTAGGATAGTTAACATTGTTGTATTTATGTTGTACTAATGTTGCTTAACATTTTATAGTGGGAGGTTCGTTTGAGTATCATTGGGTAATATACTCACTCACATACATTCATACACAGGAACACACACTTATACCAAAATATAACTTGAAAGTACATACAATCCAAGAAAACATTCAACATTTGACAGCAATGTGTAGAACTAAAAATAACGAATGTATTTTTGAACACACAATGGAATGGTAACGTTTATTTCTAATCAACTACAAGTTATTAACATCTGACGAAGGAATTTATCACAGAATTGTTTCACAAGTACAGACTTTTGTTAACTATTTATTAACTAGTTTTAATTTAACGTCGATGGCATGTATATTATAGACATAATTGATGAACTACATTAATTATATATAAGAAATGATGAAATTTCTAAGTGCAGACTTAGCCATGTGATTCAGAAATTTTCTTTTCAGTGGTGTGGCTTTCAATTTGATCCCACTTGTGCAAGTAGCAAATGTAAATGGAACTTCTTGTACAGGAGCCCATTCTAAGTATGTGTATGTGTATATATATGTATATGTGTCTATATATATCTGTATGTGTGTGTGTGTGT
>NC_068982.1:148466682-148470449 GCF_001194135.2 Octopus bimaculoides | reverse complement strand
ATATATATATATCAAAAGGATGTGTTATAATACTATGCCACAGCCATACCAACAATCCAACATGCCACCATCATCAGCTGCTATACAGATATCAGTATGGTTTTGACACCTGGGCAGTACCATTCAATCTGGCAGTGTCAACAACACTAAAGTAAGTGTTGTTTGGGAACAAACAAACCAAAGAGACCACAACTCTCAAACATATTTACCCAATGTATAACTGTATCGATAAATAAATTCCACAAGTAAATTGCAACCACTCCTAAATACATAACTAACAGTGACAACTCTATTAAGTCATGCAAAATTATAGTCCTTACCATTTTCCGAAGTATAACATAAAAGTAAAAGCTTAATAACCACATTATTTCAATCAATATATAGGCAGGATTAAACACTAACTTTACTTAAACTACAACAAGAGACATTTAAACCAATGTACATTGTATCGGTATTAATAGTAAACTTCAATAACTAAATTATATGCTAAATTGTGATCCATCTTTAAGTCCATATAAAGATAAAGCCTTCACTCTCTGCCTTTGGGTATTCATTCAGTCTCTAGAGATAGCAGCCAAATCTCTCTCAGTTTGCACATGTACTGTATTAAAAATTGAAAGGACCCTCTGGATATTTCTAATGAGAAGAATAAATGGCATATATTGATACAGCTAGAAAACCTCTGAACATAAGTCTATCCCTTGATGGTGAACCTTTTTTTAATAACACAATAACATTTCACCTACAAAGGTATATAAATCTGGATATACAATAAGATATAGAAACAAATGCATAAACCAATGTTATTTGATTCCTAATTATCTCAAAGAAACAAATACATTACTTTCAATAGAAATCATTATATTGTATGCACCTACTTCATCAACATTCGTGCCTATATCATTACCTCTTTGACTAATTAGCTAGTGCACGTACTTCACCAATATACATGCCTACATCCATTACATTTCATACCAATTACCATTCTCTACTAATGGGAAACTCTGGTCACATGTTGCTACAAGTTGTTCGTTATGCAAGCCCTCCAAATATGGTAGAGCCAGTAGATGCAACCCAGCGGTGCAATACCCCAGCAAAGTATCAGTAGATCACTGTTTCTGGTAGTTGTCATGGCAATCGTAGCCACGAGCAAGCAAAGAAGCAGTGGTCGGTAGCTCAACAATTAGGTATCAGTACATAACAGTGACAGACAACAGGTCAAACAACCAGCAATGAAATCAATTAAGATTTAGCTTTTATTGGCTACCAGAGTGCACCAAACAGAACTGTGACTGTCTTGATGATCATACCAATTTGCAGAGCTATATGACTGAGCCAAGAACTCAGATACTAGCGCTTTTTATATCCAACAGTTTCTATCAATAGTTCTGAACTTTTCTGCCAGAATGTAGGCTTTCTTCTCACACTCTATTCACATATGATTTCGCTGTGTGCATGCTTACACAGGACTGTCTGCAGAGTCACTTATACAAATGGATACATATCCTGAAAATTATCTGGAGATTAGCTCACATGCAGTGACACATTAATCAAATCCATTTGTATCTAGTGCCTGCATACATAGAATGTTCTTTATGTTGCGTATGTATGAGTATGTATGTTTATGTGTGTATATGTCTGTGTGTATGTCATTGCATGTGTGAATGTGTATGAGCTAAGCATGTGTGTATGTATCATCTCCGATTTTATAGAATGCTATGTTTATCTGTTTAATTGTGACATTTACTCTTTTGAATTTATATGTAGCTTCATCTTTATAGTGTGTATTATTTATGTTTGTTTTTTTCTTTCATGAAACTGAAACATCATATTGTATGCACTGTTTCTCATATAGTCAGTTAGTGATCAGTATAAATCTAAATAAAACCATTGTTGAATATAATTTTCTTTGTTCTGCACAACTCATAAATCAATGTTCTTCAGAACAAAATTTATAGGACCAGTACTAAACACTAGTTTGTGTCTTACTCAACGAGCTTTCCGCAGTAGAAGTATTGAACACAGCACAACAAGGCACCATTGAGCTACACCATTGATATTTACAATTAGAGCTACTCAGGGTCAGTTAGTGTATTATGGTTATTCATCATGCCAGAATTAGCAACCAAAGCCTCCTCAAATCACATCCAATGATTAAAAAGAAAGGATGTTTTGAATAAAATAGAGTTTTAAAAGCTATCTCTGAAACAAATAAGAGGATGTTTATCGCTAGAACACATTTGGTCATAGATCTGCTGGACCAGGGCTAATTTACAGTCAACAGAACAATAACAATGTTAGAAGTAGGTAGTCTCATACACAGAAGGATAAGTCTCTTGATCATGGAAACATTATAACACTAATGATATGACATGATCTGCTGAATCCCTCATGTAGTTGTCTGATACACTATTGACTATTCATTAGGCACACCTCCCTTTCTGTCGGTCCATCCCTCTCTCTCTCTCGATTCATATATAAACTAATTTACAAATGATAGGCACACAAAATTTGCTATGTTTGTCTAATGATTTAATGGATTTTCCACTATCTCTCAGTTAAACCTCCCAATATAAACTTATAAATGGTAGCAACATGATACAAAACAGCTATTCTACTTGTCACACATCTGTTAAATTACCAGACAAATATACCTCCATTACTAAATGTGAAGAAAACAGGATATTTCCTACACAACTAATTACAAATTAATATAATATGATATAATATAATATGATATAATATAGTATATCATCATATGTATGTATATAAATATGTACATGCATGAAACACATGATAGCATAAATATGTCATAACAAATATAAAAATGTATAAATGCATGTCATAAACATTTAAAACTGTCAATGTTACCACAAAGTAGCACCAACAGAACACACACTGATTCAGTGCCAATGTTTACATTCACTCTTGCGCACACACACACACACACACACACACACACACACACACACACACACATGCGTGCATGCAATATTACTTTCACTTTTCTTTTATTGATGATATTGTACAGAGTATTAAAATTTTGGCTACCAATGACCAGATCACTAACACAATTCCACTGTGATTCTATGTGTGTGTGTGTGTGTGTGTGTGTGTGTGTGTGTGTGTGTGTGTGTGTGTGTGTGTGCGCAAGTGCAGGCATGGGCAATGATTAAAAATGTTGCTTCAAGTTCAATTTCACAGTTTGGTTGGTAAGAGTCTTTTACCATACAATAAAGTTGTTTTAATTCTTGTAATTAAAACTGAATAGATGGAAATTGCATGACAGCTCAACTGTTGGAAAATACCAGTAATCTATTGGCCAACTTGACCTTTTAATGATTTTATCCACAACATTTTTGTTTACATCAAAATTTAAAATATATTGATCTAGAGAATTAGCACATTATCCAATGCAATTTTTACTATGATAACGGTCTCCATTACTTGGAACTAGTTGGTCTTATACTTTTACCATTCATGCACGTCCATTACACATAGCTTTCCACCTCATCTCACACTTGTTGCATCTATTATCCCTTAATCTTTTCTACTCTAAGCACAAGCCCGAAATTTTTGGGGAGGGGGCCAGTCAATTAGATTGACTGTGTGGTAAGTAGCTTGCTTACCAACCACATGGTTCTGGGTTCAGTCCCACTGCATGGCACATTGGGTAAGTGTCTTCTTCTATAGCCACGGGCCGACCAAAGCCTTGTGAGTGGATTTGGTAGACGGAAACTGAAAGAAGCCCGTCATATATATGTATA
>NC_068982.1:148465272-148466562 GCF_001194135.2 Octopus bimaculoides | reverse complement strand
TATATATATATATATATGTATGTATGCGTGTGTATATGTTTGTGTGTCTGTGTTTGTCTCTCCAACATCACTTGATAACGGAATGAAAGGCAATGTTGACCTCGGTAGAATTTGAACTCAGAACTTAAAGACAGACGAAATACCGCTAAGCATTTCACCCGGCGTGCTAACATTTCTGCCGGCTCACCACCTTTCTATTATCTCTTAATCCTGCACTAACCCTCAAGATTACAAGTTCAGGTTTATACCTGTAATTATTGGGGACCAGGTATATGCAACACACTGCCTATATACCAATCTTGAGAAATTAGGCTTCTCAAAACCAGAAAGAAGAAAGCTAGTTCAAAGATTACAGATCCAAGCCATCACTGGAACTGTAAAAATCTGTAAAACTTTCCAAAAGTTTATCATTAAAATATATATGAGCATGTCTAGATATGTAACTATATGCATGACAATACATACATAATACATATATACATACATACATGCATACATTCATACATACATACATACAAACAAAAATACCTTGTTGTTGATGTTGAAATTCCAATGAAGGAGCCTTGGATCTAGGTTAGAAATTGGTTCTTTCTGTATTGGCAAGAAATCTTGAAGTAAACTGAATAATGACATACATACATACATACATACATACATACATTGTTTTCATAATCTAGATTCCACTGATAGAGCTTTATATTCTTGTTAGAAACCAGCTCCTTTTTTTTAAAGGAAAAAATTAAATAATTAAAAACAGGAAAGAATGTACACAGATACATATATTCACACATTGTTTTACCCCAGAAATAGCTGCCAAGTTTTCACACAGATCACACTGTGTCATCTTAAAAACAAGAAACTACTAATTAGAGCACACTATGTGTTAACAGGAGGCGCAATGGCCCAGTGGTTAGGGCAGCGGATTCGCGATCATAGGATCGCGGTTTCGATTCTCAGACTAGGCGTTGTGAGTGTTTATTGAGTGAAAACACCTAAAGCTCCACGAAGCTCTGGCAGGGGATGGTGGCAAACCCTGCTGTACTCTTTCGCCACAACTTTCTCTCACTCTTACTTCCTGTTTCTGTTGTGCCTGTATTTCAAAGGGTCAGCCTTGTCACACTGTGTCACGCTGAATATCACCGAGAACTACGTTAAGGGTACACGTGTCTGTGGAGTGCTCAGCCACTTGCACGTTAATTTCACGAGCAGGCTGTTCTGTTGATCGGATCAATTGGAACCCTCGACGTCGTAAGCGACGGAGTGCCAACAACAAAATGTGTTAACAAATGC
>NC_068982.1:148464004-148464761 GCF_001194135.2 Octopus bimaculoides | reverse complement strand
CACAACTTTCTCTCACTCTAACTTCTTGTTTCTGTTGTGCCTGTAATTCAGAGGGTCAGCCTTGTCACAGACTGTGTCACGCTGAATATCCACGAGAACTACGTTAAGGGTACACGTGTCTGTGGAGTGCTCAGCCACTTGCACGTTAATTTCACGAGCAGGCTGTTCTGTTGATCGGATCAATTGGAACCCTCGACGTCGTAAGCGACGGAGTGCCAACAACAAAATGTGTTAACAAATGCTCATGGCTAGCTAGAATGTCTCTGATTGATAGATCTGCTGAATCAGGCCTGATTTGGGGCTAAACCACAACTATGGCAACAAATGAAAATTTTAAGCTTCAGTTAAGAGATGGCACATTAGGTATTGTGCTTCCATCATAATGTAATAGAATAACATCAACTACAAAACATAGAAATAGTTGGTGAATAAATACAACGCAGAATAACAAACACAGCATTTACAATCATCTGGTTAAATATTTAAACAGACAGTCTTTAGATGTTCAGAGATAAATCAATAAAAGGAAGAAAGAAATATGAAAGAGATCAGTTATCGTTTCTTCTATCTTCTAGCATTGTCTCATGAAGATTTGATTTTTTAAGTAGCACTAAACTAGCAAGGGATGCATGCACACATACATACATACACACATACATACACACATGCATACATACAGACAGACAGACATATGTACATACATACATACAGACATGTATGTATGTGTATATATATATATATATATATATATATATAT
>NC_068982.1:148453745-148463574 GCF_001194135.2 Octopus bimaculoides | reverse complement strand
TATATATACACAGACACACACACACAGATAGCCATAAGTCACTTTACTCATTTGGAGTGGTTGGCGTTAGGAAGGGCCTCCAGCTGTAGAAACTTTACCAGATCAGATTGAGCCTGGTGCAGCCTCTGGCTCACTGGTCGTCAGTCAAACCATCCAACCCATGCCAGCATGGAAAGCGGACGTTAAATGATGATGATGATAACTTGGAGATGTTTGCCTTGCCTTAACGTTTGCTGTCCTCTTTAACAATTATATATATATATATATATATATATATATATATGTGTGTTAGGAATGGATGAGTGACTTGTGAAAGCTGTACAGGCCATGTACAGAGATGCCATCAGTAAGGTTATATATGCTAATCATGTACACAGTGAAGAATTTGGTGTTCGGGTTGGGGCTCATCAAGACTTGGTCCTCAGTCCCCTCCTTTTCATCATTGTCCTCCAAGCCATAACAGTGGAATTCAAAACCGACAAACCCTGGGAACTAATATATGTTAATGATTTTGCCCTCTTAGTAGATTCTATATTAAAGCTAGAAGAGAAATTCCAGGTGTGGAAGCTATACCTGGAATCTAAGAGTCTTATGGTTAACTTAGAAAAGACTAAGGCCTTAGTAAGCAAGAAAACAACAGGACTCTACCCCTTTCAGGATTTGTAGGAAAGGTGTAGGCAGGATCTCCATACAGTGTGCCCAGTGTAAGCTATGGACACAAGAGATGCAGTGGGTTAATAGGAAAGTTATCAGAGAAGGTAGTGGTTCTATATGGAAGATGCACAGGATCCATTAAAACTTGGGAAATTGATTCTCTCAAATGCTCTGGTGGCTCATAAATAATTCTTGCTACCTAGGGGACCAAATTAGTAGTAAGGAAGGATACATGGTGGAGAGTGTGATAGCTGGAATAATAGAATGGAGGAAATTCAGAGAACTGTTACATCTGTTGGTTATGAAACGTCTCTCTCTCTCTTTCTATATATATATCTATATATATATATATATATATATACATAGGTGAAGTATATTTGCCACTTAAATGTGGCTGACCCCTAAGGGTGGATGTTACTGTTGCTTTTAGCCCCAGGAGAACATCTCCTCCAGCTGGCTATCGACACACATCAGTGTCCTCTCTATATTTGCAAAGGGAAGTCATCCTTCCCATCTCGATCTGCGATATGTACGGACTCAAGTTTCTGGGTATTTACCCGTCTTCAGCGTATGACAACGGCCGACCTTCGATGAGAAAGTCATTCCTTTGCAAATATATATATAACTTTTTCCAGTGAAATTATTTACTGATCTCGAAAAAGTATATATATATATATATCTGAGACTAATTTGGTCCCCTAGGTAGCAGAAATTATCTACTACCTCTAATGAGCCATCAGGGTATTTGAGAGAATCTTGTATGATGCATGTATATGGCCATCAATTCTATAATACATGGGAGTGAGACGTGGGCCTTGAATGCAGAGGACATGCAAAGTTAGAGATGATTGGGGCTAGTATACTCTGCTAGATGTATTATGTAAGTGTACAGGTTTGACAGAGTACTAGTGGTCTGAGAGAGAAGTTAGATATAAAAGAAATTGGTTGCTGTGTGCAAGACAGAAGATTGATAGCTGATAGCTGTTGACAGCTCTATAAAGAAGTGCTGATCTCTCAAAGCAGATGGAACACAAGGAAGTGAGAGACCCAGGAAGGTATCAAAAATCCTCAGGATGCTGAACCTTTCAGGTAAGGTGACAAAAGACCGAAATGCCTGGCATTAACAGAGAGGCAGGTATAAAAGATGTACAGAATGGCTTGTCTAAAATATAAATGTTTTGTCATGAATTTTATCTAAGGAAGTTAAATAGCTTGAGAAGAAGGGAGATGGAGGGAGGGAGATAGCTAGAGAGAGAGAAAGACAATGAGAGAGAGAGAGAGAGAGAGAGAGAGAGAGAGAGAGAGAATGAGAGAGAGAGAGAGAGAAAGAAAAAGATAGACAGCTGCAATAAATGTGGGTTTGTTTGAAGCATTTGTCCCATAACTATAATTTGAGTACACATGGTCCAGGTATATGAATAGTTGTCAGTTCATTCAATTTCTGGTTAAAGTAAATCCATTTCCTTGTCTATGCAAGCAGAAAAAAATTGTTATATCTGAGTGGACATGTTGACAATCACTTGGTTGAATAGTTTTAGTTCCTATGCTTTCACTGTAATGTATCATGAGCAAAATGAGATAATAAGGGACCTTCTACTAAGGGTCATTCACCCGGTTTGGAATATTTTTTTATTTTTGTTTCCTCTCTTTCAGTCATTGGACTGCAGTCATGCTGGAGCATCGCCTTGTGGAACTTTTAGTTGAATGAATCGACATCAATACTTATTGTTTAAAAGCCTGGTATTTATTTTATTAGTCTCTTTTCTCCGAACTGCTAAGTTACAAGGACATAAACAAACCAACATCAGCTGTCAAGTGGTGATGGTGGCGGGGGATAAACACAGACACAAAGACACAAACACCTACACACACACACACACACACACACATACACACACAAGCAAACGCACATTATATCTTATACATAAATGGCAATGATGATGACGATGATGATGATGATAAAAATTAGTCTAGCCCATTTCAGGTAAGAACCAACTTGTGACTCTAAGAGAAGCACTAGGGCTCTTCCTTAATTCTATAGCTTGCGAAGGGAAGGTAAAGAATGCAAAAATGTAACCCAGTGGTAGTCGTCTACTCTAATAAACATCTAGTAATAGTCTTTGAGGACCTGCAAAGGTCATGGGCACTGCCCCTTCTTCAAAACCCAGCAAAAGAAAAATCTGAGTGTAATGTGATTATATTGCCAAGACGAACACTGTATATGGAGATAACAGAATACTGATGTTGATAATGGTCAGTAGTTTATTTACTACAGCTATAAGCTGAAAATGTAACACTACCAAAAACATTTCTACAAATTTTATTTGATATTCTTCTACTTCACAAAATTAATTTAGTTTGATAAAAAGACTATGATTAATAATGTTTTTATTTAGACATGTTAGATATATCAAGATATATATTTTAAGTAAACATGTAAACATAAGAGATGGCTTGGTGATATTTATTGCAAAGAGATGGAAATATCGATACAGTCATTCATACATACATTCATACATAGACATAAGCATACATACATACGTACGTACATAAACACATGCATACATAAATACATAATATGCTCACATATGTAATATTTTTGTATGAGAATAAGAAAAATATTTCACATTCATAAAATTCAAACTAAAAGTGTTTATAATACCCCATTATTAATTAAACTGCTGGTAATAAATTACATTTCTATTGAAATTCTCTTTTGTTTTCAGATCATGTCTAATTGATTACAGAGATTTATTAACTATTCATATTATACTATATCACTTATACTTAAAAGAAAAAAAAAACTTTCAAATAACAATCATTAAAGATTGATATGAAATATAGAAATGTAAAATATGTTTGATCTGATATATCAAAAAACTATACCATAGTAGTATGAAGCACTGAAAAACACACTACTGAATTGGTTAACAAAGAAATTTTTCACTATGTATATGAATCAGGGGTAATTAAACCAAAACAATTGAGCAAAAATATGTTCTTCCAGTGTGTGAGTTATAAGAGTTGTATGTGTGTGTGTGTTCGCTAGAAACTGTCTAAAAATAGCAATGCGTTCAGTTTTCCTTTTATCAAATCAGCAATCTAAAGCTTTCAATAATTCAGTGTCCAATAAAATAGCTGCCTTTACCTTACAAGAATACATTAGAAGAGCTAAACAAGGACATGGAATTGAATAGAAGAGTGTCAAGGCCTTCATTGGTTATTTTTTTTAACTCTTTGGATAAATTTCTCTCCTTGTCATAAAGTAATTTGGGATTTCTGATATTTTGTGCCTGTTGTTGATGACAAGCTCTTTTTCGGAAACCAATGTTGGTACTATGTTGAAGAAAACAGCAAAGAATGTTGGAGTTCTGATAATCATAGCTAAACCTTTTTCCTACTAAATTTTCTGAGACTGCTCATAGTTTCATGATATAAAGGTTATGTTTTAACGTGATCTAATTTAAAATCTTCCATCAAAATTTCATTTCAATTCAAGTCCCAAACACCACCTTAATAATAACAGTTATTTCACTAGATTCTTCATTATCTTCTGAATTCATTGAAGTAATGGTAGTATATATTTCAACAGAAATATGGTAAGAGGATAAATACCACAAGATTCTGGAATTAATTTGGTAGTTTGATTCCAAATTGATATCATGCTATTAACTCATGGTCGAAGGTCACCCCAGAAATTCCAACCACATTCTGACTTATTGAACCAAATATTTATCTCACACCAATAGAAGACTTAAAAAATTCAGTGTATATAGTTCAGTGTACATCAGAATTTAGAACAGAAAATTCATGTCAACTCTAATATTCCTTTGCTATTGAGAGTGATGTTTGGAGGTGCAATGGCCCAGTGGTTAGGGCAGCGGACTCGCGGTCGGACTGCGGTTTCGATTCCCAGACTGGGCGTTTTGAGTGTTTATTGAGCAAAAACACCTAAGCTCCACAAGGCTCTGGCAGGGGGTGGTGGCAACCCTTGTTGTACTCTTTCGCCCCAACTTTCTCTCACTCTTTCTTCCTGTTTCTTGAGTAACGCTGCGATAGACTAGCATCCCGTCCAGCTGGGAGGAACACATATGCCATAGAAACCGGGAAACCAGGCCCATGAGCCTGGCTAGGCTTTGAAAGGGTGACAAATTGAGAGTGATGTACTTGTCAACTAAGTAGAAACCTTACAATATATTTTTCTTGTTATAGATACTGTTGTTGCTTTTTATTTCCAGGTTGGGTCTAACCGAACAGACTTCTAAAGACGTTCTAGCTGTGACACTTCATTGCTTTGAATATCCGGAGTTGTGTTGTCCAAGTTGTTAATAGCAGGTAAATTGATTGGCTAGAGGTTCTCTTATAGGTTCATTCCTTGCCTGTTGGAAAGAGGTGTGAGACATCATGATAGCTACAGCTTACATCCCTAACAAAGAAATCTTGACAACTCTACCCTATTTGAGGGGAAGTTCACTAACCTCTAGCGTCGTGAGCCAAAATTGTGATAAAAGTTGCTGCTGCTATCCTAAATTTACATATAAGCTACCAGCCAGTTCGCTGTGTCAATGGCTTCTTTTTATCTAGAGGCTACTTAAGAGCCTGTATATTTAAGTATTGCTCTAGATCTTTTATTATAAAATTGCTCACACCTGAGAGATGGTTCAGCAGAAATTTATAGTACTTATGTCAGTGTTTCTGTATTTGGTTAATGTCAACTTCATTATATCTAAGCTATTATTTTTTCTGTGAAAACCTCCTTTGACACTAAATGAGTCTTTTTTCAACAAAAAAAATTCTTTTTTAAATTCTGGAAACAATCTACTCATGTAATTTACACACCCCTAAAGTTAATATTTAATTTTATGAAAAAAAATGCACAGGAGTGGCTGTGTGGTAAGTAGCTTGCTTACCAGCCACATGGTTCCGGGTTCAGTCCCACTGCATGGCACTTTGGGCAAGTGTCTTCTACTATAGCCTCAGACCGACCAAAGCCTTGTGAGTGGATTTGGTAGATGGAAACTGAAAGAAACCCATCGTATATATGTATATATATATATATATATGTGTGTGTGTGTGTGTGTGTGTGTGTGTGTGTGTGTGTGTGTGTGTGTGTGTGTGTGTGTGTGTGTGTCTGTGTTTGTCTCCCCACCATTACTTGACAACCGATGCTGGTGTGTTTACGTCCCCGTAACTTAGCGGTTTGGCAAAAAGAGACCGATAGAATAAGTACTAGGCTTACAAAGAATAAGTCCTGGGATCGATTTTCTTGACTAAAAGGCGGTGCTCCAGCATCGCCGCAGTCAAATGACTGAAACAAGTAAAAAGAGTAAAAAAGTAAAAGAGTAAAAAAGTAAAGAGTAAATTACATGGGTTTTTACAGTATATGTTTGGTTTCTGAAAAGACTTGCTTGACAAATGTATTGTTATTCTTAATCAGCTGAATAAATCTATTGTTATTCTTAATCTTTCTAAAAACTGCTTAGTAGGAAACATTTGACCAGTTTGTGTAAGAAAGAATCTCCTTACTTCACTCAATAGTTAATGCCTATTTAATGCCAATTCCAAGATGACATAGAAAAATTTTCTCATAAGAAGATAATGCAAATTACAATTTGGTTATGAAAGAATGAATTTAATTTTCAAATTAGGGAAACAATCTCATCCCCACTAAGATCATTTGCATTAGATTCCTTCTCATTAAGATAAGTATGTTCATGAATGTGTGTATGTATGTGCGTGTGTGTGTGTGTGTGTGTGTGTGTGTGTGTGTGTGAGTAGTGCATGTTTGCGTGTATGTGTTTGTGTGTGTGTGTGTGGTGTGTGAGAATGTGTGTATCAAATAATGAGATAATATAATCCTCTCATTTGTATTTATCAAATAATTGCTTATTATAACCAAGTCTTTCTATAAATATGTATGTATTCGTGTATATAAACACATATGTATAAATGGATGCATGTATGTATCTATTTATATTATATTATTATATTCATATACATGCATACTTGTGTGTGTGTTTCTGTGTGTCTGTGTGTGTATTATTATATTCATATACATATATACATACATATCTATATAGATATAAATACTTATATACATATATATGTGCATGTATATGTATATGTATCTATGTATAAATGCATATTTATCTATCTATCTATCTACACACACACACACACACACACACACACACACACACATATGTATATGTATATATGCAAAAGAGCAGATGAAAATGATAAAGAATTTTATAGAAATTTATGGAAAAACAAAAACACAAGAGAAACAAGAGATTCCTCTATCAAATTCACTTGCATACTATTATTTACAACTTACTGTACTTTGTGATCTACTATTCTAAAGAAGAATTATTTTGCCTTTTGTCTTTGCCAACAGCACACCTAATTACCTAATTACATTTTTTTTCTTGTTGTAGTCACCTGAGCACTGTACACAACAACTTTATTACACACACACACACACACACACACACACACACACACACACACATATACATATGTATGTATGTATGTATATATGTATGTATGCATATCCAGTTCTTCAAATATACACTACATAAAACTATATTGACTATAGAATTAGTTTAGAATAGCTCAGGCTATTTAACTAGCCCATATTTGAAATGGATAAATCCTTTCAAATCCATAGTTACTGGAAATATACATAATCTCTACTTCGTATAATTATTCTAAATACAAATCATGTTTATCAATTAATCAATTTCTTCAAGACAACTACCACTATTATCACTTGCAATGATATTACCATGTATAAACTCTGGTTGTAAATCCTATTCCTAATGAGTTTAAGTTAGAGGTAGAAGTTTGTATTAAAAGTGAAAGACAAAATTAATCCTTTTGATATCAATCCATCTGAGGTTGTATCTGCTAAATGATGTAAAACTGTCCACTTTAGAATTTTGAAATTTAGATTCAGTTCTTCGATCATGATTTTATGTAAGAACCATTTTAATAAGTTATATCCAGACACTACATTAATAATTGTGTTTAATTTAAGAACTAGGTCAGCACTTTTGAGGAAGAGTGGAGTCAGCCAATATAGCAGACCCCAGTACATGACTGGTACTGTATTTCGTCATTCACAACTAAATGAAAGGCAAGACTGATATAGGCAAGATTAGAACTCAAAATGTAAAGAGTTGAAATTTACTGCCAGACTCTAGAAATTGTGACAGTACATCATTTTATAAACATTATATTAATAATCCAAGGCAGAGAGCTGGCAGAAATGTTAGCACGCCGGGTGAAATGCTTAGTGGTATTTCGTCTGCCATTACGTTCTGAGTTAAAATTCCGCCGAGAACGACTTTGCCTTTCATTCTTTCAGGGCCGATAAATTAAGTACCAGTTACACACTGGGGTCGATATAATAGGCTTAATCCCTTTGTTTGTCCTTGTTTGTCCCCTCAGTGTGTAGCCCCTTGTGGGCAGTAAAGAAATAAGAAATGTTAGCATGCTGGGTGAAATGCTTAGTGAAATTCCACTGAGGTTGGTTTGCCTTTCATCCTTTCGGGGTCAATAAATTAAGTACCAGTTGTGTACTGGGGTCGATCTAATCGACTGGCCCCCTACCCCCAAATTTTGGGCCCTGTGCCAAGAATAGAAAAGTTTATATTAATAATCCTTTCTACTACAGGCACATAGGCAGAATTTTGTAGGGAGGGTACTAGTTGATTATATTGACCCCCAATGCTCAACTGGTATTTATTTCATTGACTCCAAACATTTGAAAAGCATCATTGGAACTCAGTATTTCATCCTGAAAAAAATGCTGCCTTTTGGAGGATGGAAGGCAGCATTGAAACTCAGAATTTAAAACCACAAGAAATATTGCTAGGCATTTTTCCAGAACAGCAACAATTCTGCAAGCTCACCACCTTACACTAAATTAGAAATGATGTCTACTTAATGCATGTGGTCAGAAATTTTGAAGGGATTAGTAAGATGATTACATCAACCTTGGTACTTGACAAGTACTTTGTTTTATTGGTTCCAGAGGGTTGAAAGGTAAAGTTAACCTTGATGAGATTTGAACTCAAACCGTAAAGAGCCAGAAGAGATATTGCAACGCTATTTTTTTACCCAATAAACTAGCTTGTCGCTTTATGGACAGTAGATTATTCTTTTCTACTCTAGGCACAAAGCCCAAAATTTTTGGGGAGGGAGCCACTCGATTAGATCGACCACAGTATGCAACTGGTACTTAATTTATCGACCCTGGAAAGATGAAAGGCAAAGTTGACTTCGGTGGAATTTGAACTCAGAATGTAAAGACAGATAAAATATCGCTAAGCATTTCGCCTGGCATGCTAATGTTTCTTATTTCTTTATTGCCCACAAGGGGTTAAACATAGAGGGGACAAACAAGGACAAACAAAGGGATTAAGTCGATTTCATCGACCCCAGTGTATGTAACTGGTACTTATTTAATCGACCCCCAAAAAGATGAAAGGCTAAGTCGACCTCGGCAGAATTTGAACTCAGAATGTAGCAACAGACGAAATACCGCTAAGCATTTCGCCCAGCGTGCTAACAATTCTGCCAGCTTGCTGCCTTCCTCCAAAGTAGCCATTATTTTAAGAATTACTTACAAAATAAGCAATGCATTTCATAGTAAAAATAGTCATAAGAGAGTTAATGATATTGCTACATATGAACATTTTGAAGTCATTTTCAAATATTTCTCTGGTCAAATTCTTACATGCTGCCCAATCTAAAAGCATGATCAATGTGTGTGTGTGTGTGTGTGTGTGTGTGTGTGTGTGTGTGTGTATGTTTATTCTTTTTATTTTACTTTGGTAAATGCAAAACATATTCCTGACAGGATGCTGTATCAGGAAAAGATGGCTAATTTAACATGAATCCACAAAGCATGGCTGTAATGCTAAAATGATAAACTACTTTGAATTTTGAGAACCGTTTGTGAAATGAACAAGTAATGATCTCCCAAGGTAGCTTTATATGCTATATATGCCATTATTACCATCGTTGTCGTTGATGTCATCACCTTTGTTGTCATTATTATCATCTACAGCAGCAGCAGTAGCAGCGGTAGCAGCAGCGGTAGCAGCAGCGGTAGCAGCAGCGGTAGCAGCAGCGGTAGCAGCAGCGGTAGCAGCAGCAGCAGTAGCAG
>NC_068982.1:148453380-148453735 GCF_001194135.2 Octopus bimaculoides | reverse complement strand
GCGGTAGCAGCAGCGGTAGCAGCAGCGGTAGCAGCAGCGGTAGCAGCAGCGGTAGCAGCAATATTGAGGTTATCTCTATCAATAAGCAACATTTTTGTAAATTTATGCTTTTATTTAAATTTTATCTTTTATTTTGTTTCAATTATTGGAATGTGGCTATGCCAGAACACCAAATTGAAGGGCTTAGTCAAACAAATTACCCCCTGTAATCATTTTCTAACCATGATATTTATTCTATTGGTTTCTTTTGCCAAACTACTAAGTTACAGGGATGTAAACAAACCAACACCAGTTGTCAAGCAGAGGTGGAAGACGAATACAGACACAAAGACACATTAATAGACATATATATATA
>NC_068982.1:148448937-148453242 GCF_001194135.2 Octopus bimaculoides | reverse complement strand
GTGGCACCATTTGAGCATGATCGTTACCAGCGTCGCTTTACTGGCACTTGTGCTGGTAGCACGTGAAAAAACATTTGAGCGAGGTCGTTGCCAGTGCTGCTGGACTGGCTTCTGTGCAGGTGGCACATAAAATACACCATTTGAGCATGGCTGTTGCCAGTACTACCTGACTGGCCCTCGTGCCGGTGGCACGTAAAAGCACCCTCTACACTCTCGGAGTGGCTGGCGTTAGGAAGGGCATCCAACTATAGAAACTCTGCCAAATCAGATTGGAGCCTGGTGCAGCCATCTGGTTCTCCAGTCATTTGTCAAATCATCTAACCCATGCTAGCATGGAAAGCAGACGTTAAACGATGATGACAATGATGATGATGATATATATGTATATACCTACATACATACATACATACATACGTACATGTAAACATACATACATACATACATACATACATACATACTCAACATGCTTCTTTCTGATTCCATTTACCAAATCCACTCACATGGCTTTGGTCAGCCCAAGCCTATAGTAGAAGACACTTGTCCAAAGTGTCACGCAGTGAGAGTGAACCTGGAACCTGCTGGCTGGGAAGTAAACTTTTTACCACAGAGTCATACCTCTTTTATCTTTTATCTTTCACTTGTTTTAGTCATTAGACTGTGGCCATGCTGGGGCACCACCTTGAAGAATTTTTAGTCAGCTGTATTAACTCCAATGCTTACTTTTTTTAAAAGCTTGGTACTTATTCTATGGGTCCCTTTTGCCAAACTGCAAGGTTATGAAGTTATGGGGATGTAAACACACCACCACTGGTTGTCAAGTGGTGGGAGGGGGACAAACACAGACACAAAAAGACACACACACATAGATATATGTATATACTTATAAACGATGGGCTTCTTTCAATTTCTGTCTGCCAAATCCACTCACAAAGCCTTGGTCAGCACAAGGCTATATTAGAAGACACTTGCCCAAAGTGTCATGCAGTGGAACTGAACTTAGAATCATGTGGTTTGGAAGCAAGCTTCTTACCACACAGAAGAGTAACTCAGAAGAGTAAGAAGAATTCTCATAATCATTCTTTTTATTGTTGTAGTATTGTGGGATAGAGGTTACCATTGATACTTGGAGGAGAAGAAGGCTATTCTCAGACCAGAGACCTTGCCAAACTGCCCTCAGCAGCATGTTCTTTGCTCGAGGCACCCAGGAACTATGTGGTGGTGTTAAATCAGGTAGTGGAGTAATTATGTACAACGAAATGTTAATTTCTCTCTCTCAATCTACATATTTTCTGAAACTTACATAGCTTAATAACTAAATTAATTATGACTATATAATTGATATTCTGTAGTGACAGCTGAAAGGGTTAAAATATTAGATAAAAGGTTAATCTTGAATTAAAGTTATGTGCTATGGACATAGAAATGTAATATGGAGAAAGAAGTTCTTACTTAGCTGTCATAACTGGATACAAGGATAGTTTGTTAAATGTTAATAAATTATTCAGAATTTGTATTTTGTTCTCATTGGATAATAGTCTTGGCCAACATGTGCCAGGGGTTGCTGTACGTAAAATGTCTTTAAAAGAAACACTTGTAAAGGTATACATCTATAGGAGATGATGATAATGGTGGTGGCTGCTATGATGATGATGATAAAAATGGAAGCAAAAAACAGGAATTACTTCTCCTATAGGATAGTGATAAAAACGTGCTGATGTATAAAGAATTTGCTAATCAGTTTGCTAACATTTTGTGTATCACCTACATTGCTTCTATGTGAGATTTTCTTTAATGTGAAACATAACTCATGTTTTTGTAGAGGGGCAACAGATTTTCACATTGAAATATTTTCTGACCCCAAAGAAGACAAACTGTGTGTCAGTTTAATAATAATTAAGTGTGCAGTTGCCACAAATAAACAATCAGAAACTGTGAGGCCTTGTGTTTTTAGTGAATCTGACAGTTTTAACTATGTGTTATTTATGAGTAAAGGTGTAGTATTTTTCAGATTGTGATTTGATAGGCAAGGCTTGTAGGATGTATTTAGTTCAACAAGATAACACCTACATATAGAAGGCTAATGAGGAAGTTCATTAATTGACAGTTGGAAGAATGTAGAAGACATAGCCAAATCTTAAGGTACATCCTGGTTTATAAAATGTGAATTGGAAAGGTATCATTATAGTGAGCCATCTAATAAGAAACTTCTCTCTTCAAGAGATGAAAGTCTTCAAAAGCCATAAATGCACAACTTTTCTGTAAGATTCTCTTACCAGACATGACTAATGTTTCCAAGAGTAAGAGGTCAGTGATGTCTGATGAAGAATAGTCCATTTCCAGTAAATCAGGTCCTGTGTTGTTGATTTTGTTGTTAAACTGAAGGTCAAATTTGATCAAACACACCTGTGATCAATGGTATTTCAATCATAATCATTTCTTCTTCATATGTGGAGGGAACCAAAGACTACTTCACTCAATATGTTCTTTCTAGATGGAAGGATGTGAGTTAAGGAGCTTTGGCTGATATTTCTTGCAGGTCAAATTATCATGCTGAGATGCCTTCAATGGCTTTGTCAGACTCTGTGTACATTGCACTGGTAATAAAAGAGAGAAGGGAAAAGCCTTAGATTATGAAAGAAGTGGAAGTTTACAATTTCTTCCATGACCATTGAAATATTGGGAGATCAACTGGTGAATAATTAGCAAAATAAGAAAGATTACTTCTTGGGAATATGATACATTATACTATATTTTCTTAATTTTGGTGCACCTCTAAAGAGATAAAGGTAAAAGAATTTGGTAAAGACATACTACAGCTCAAGCTCATTGTGTCTAAACATGAGGGAAGTACACTGTTAGAATCAGTTGGCATGTTGAGATAAATTGTTTTGAAGTTTTCTCACTAAGTGTCTGTATGATCATGGTAATGATATAAATAAAACTGAAAGGCAAAGTTCCACAAGGTGTGTTTAGAGTACGAATGGAAGCAAATTACGTAGGAAAGGTGATGTCTTCATCACTAAGAATTCTACTTAAAGAGGAGTGATGTGTAAGAAGGACTCCACAAAAGTAAAGGAGGCAATCTTTCTTAGGAACTAGAAATCTCAACTGCATTTCAAGGGAAGAAAGTTTGTAGGCTTCTGTTAGATAAAAGGTATGCTCTATTTCTCTGATAGTATTTTTTGTATACTAACAAAAGGTGGTGTGCAGCATTAAAGTTAGATTCAAGTTCACAAATATTGATACAGATGAGAAAGAGACGATCACCAAATTAATTCTCAAACTTTTTTGTAGATTCTGATTTAGTTTCAAGAAAATATTGAATATATGAGTGGTGGAGGGAAAAAAGAAGAAATACAGCTCAAAGGAATGACTATCTCTAAAAAGAAGAAAAGATATATCAAGCCACTGCAATTTGAAATTGAATGACTGATCTTAAATAATGATAAGAATAATAATAAAGCAAAGTCAAGCTTAGATGTACTTAAGCTCAAAATGTGAAGTTGGACAAGATGTCAAAAAGTATTGTGCCAAATATGCTAATGATTCTGCCAGCTCGCCACCTTAATAATAATCATAAAAATGATAACATGAATAGAGTCTATTTTTAAAGAAAATAAGTGCAAATATTTGAATTTCCTGAATTTATAAATTTATCCAACCTATACAAGTGTAAAATGTAGAAGTAAAAGTGAATTATTGACAAATAAAAATAAGTCAAAGATACTTAAACTGAAGCCAATGGCGTCACACATTATTTTCATAATTATCTGTGATCTTGCACATCTTTGATAAATCCTATTCCAGCACAAAATAAACAAATCAATATTCTTTCCACTCCACTCTCCCCTCTATCTACTTCACACACACACACACACATACACACGCACTAGATAACATATTTCGGTTTTCTTTTATTATGATATTTTTTTATATTAATATATTTTAAATTTGATAGACTGTCAAGAAGAAAAAATCAATCACAAACATTTGACTATATGTGTGTGTGTGTGTGTGTATTTATCTATATTTATCTATGTGGGAGTTGTCATCATTACCATTGTCATCATCGACATCGTTGTCGTCGTTGTCGTCATCATCATCTTTTTATGTCCACTTTCTATACAGGCATTGTGTATAAGCGTATAAATATTTGCATACATGTATGAGTAGGCATATGTGTATATATCTCTGTCTATCTACCTATCTATATATCTATCTGTCTCTCTCTGTCTCTCTCTTAAGATAGATATATAGAGAGAGGGAGAGATAAATAGAGAGATAGATAGATTCATATATACATAC
>NC_068982.1:148446352-148448912 GCF_001194135.2 Octopus bimaculoides | reverse complement strand
TATATGTATACATATATATAAATATACATGCACATATATATACATAGAAAGATAGATATAGACATAAAACACACAAACTCACACATACATTATATATATATATATATATATATATACACACACATTATGTATATATAAATGTATGTGTGTGTGTGTGTGTGTGTGTTATATATCTGTTTGCGTACTAACACACATTTTACATATACATACCTCGTCCATGCATAACTGTGTGTGTATGATTATATGCATGAACCTTCATACATGAAAACACAGATACATACACATACACTGACACACGTGCACACAAACATACATATACACATGCCAACATATAAATATTTGTGAACAAAATAATAATATAAAAATTGTAATTAGAAAATGAAATAACAAGCAAGTAATTACTGATTAAAGAGAGGAGAAAAAATCAAAATTAAGAGAAGAGAAGAAATTGCAATTATAATGAAGGCCAGGTTGATGAGATAATATTCTGATTGAAAATCAAAGAGTAGAAAATGATGAGATTGAAATGCAACAGCTGTTACTGGGGAACCACTTCAGCTATAGGAATAACAGTAGTAGAAAAGAAAAACAACAAAAGCGAAGATTCAAATATTAGATTGGCTTAAGATAATTTTGCCTGGTTGTGTGGTAAGAAGCTGGCTTCCCAAATGCATTGGTTTTGGATCCAGTCCTACTGCATGATACTTTGGGAAGTGTCTTCTATTATAGCCCCAGGGCCAACCAAAGCCCTGTAAGTGGATTTGGTAGACAGAATCTGAAAGAAACCCATATATAGGAACACAGAAAGAAACAAGGAGAAAAAATATAGAATGTGAAGTGGCTAGCGATCTATCATGGTGAAATATATATATATATATATATATATATATATAGGGAGAATTCACAAAAAAACAAAAGAAGAATACAGGTGGTGTACACAACAACCAGATGTATTAGTTTAACACTCGGGAAGTGAAAAAGTCTTTAACGTTTCGAGCCTACGCTCTTCCACAGAAAGGAACGCAGAAAGAAACAAGGAGAGAAAGGTGCATGTGCGTGTGTATAAGGGAGCAAGTATGTGCTTGTGGAAGAAGGCTGGTGACCTTGACGTGTGCGTGTGTGCAAGTGTGTGTATGAGTGCATGTGTGTGTGTGTGTGTGTTACCATTTTATTGCGTTAACATTGCATGATGTCTGATCATGACAAAAATATTACCTTACTTCGAAACAGGTGAGGCTTGGTGACAGGAAGGGCATCCAGCCATAGAAAATCTACCTCAACAAAATTCCTTCCAACCCCAGCAAGCATGAACAAATAGATGTTAAATATGATGATGATGATGATGATGATGATGATGATGATGATGATGATGATGATGGTGATGATGATGATGATGAAGTTCAGTTCCTTCTCAAGTTATATAGACTCAGAGTCAATTTCCCAGTTTCTGTGGGCAAATATATTCCTCCTTGTCCATCACAGGATTACTCACTTTTGCCAGCTGAGTGGACTGAAGTAGTGTGAAATGAAGTGCTTTGCTCAGGAACACAATGCATTGCCTGGAGCAGAAATCAAAACCATGACTTTACAATCATGAGTGCAACACCCTAACCACTAAGCCATCTGCCTCCAATGATGAGGATGTTTAGCCATAGGTCAATTCTAACACAATAAACCTATGAAAAAGTATATGTGTTTCAGCTATGGTCAGGTCATTATTTTCAGGAAAAAAAAATGGAAAAGAAAAGTCATATTAAAATAAAATAATCTATGCAAAACAATGTCTGAACAAAAATAAGATGGTTATAGTTGGAACATCTTTGATCCCAAGTCTGCTGGACTGACGAATGAAAATGATCTGGAACAAACAAACAAAAAAATGTAGCCCTTGTATATATTCTTCATCAGTATTCATGTAGTCCTAGAGGCATTCATTCATCATTATTCATTCATTATTAATGAATAATGATTAATGAGTGTATCTAGTACTACATTCCTTATTCTTTATTTTTTACTTATTAATTTTTTGCTCGAGATCATCTCGATTTAATAAACCAGCAGACTTGTGATTAAAAATGTTTCCACTATGACCATCTCATTTTTATTCAGATGCAGTTTTTCTAAGACTACAATATCCGATATGAACATCCATGTTGATTTATCTATCTATCTATCTATTTATTTATCTATTTATTTATTTAATTTCCCTAGTCTCATGTGATCCTATTATTAAATACGTTGAAGCCAAGACTGCTTAATTTTTCCTTGTAGTTGTTGTTTAGTTTCAGGTCAGACTTGATATAACAGGCCTATGAAAAGCTTTTCAGCCCAGACTATTCCACCTTGTTTTCAGACCTGGCATATCTTAATATTAGCTAATATTAGCCAATATGTTCTTTTCACTTTTAAGATAACGGAGTGTGAGATTTAATTAGTTGTTGCATTGTGCATACACACACACACACGTGTGTGTATATATATATATATACATATATACACACACACACGTGTATATATATATATATATATATATATATATATATATATATATAGTTTTAGG
>NC_068982.1:148433177-148446070 GCF_001194135.2 Octopus bimaculoides | reverse complement strand
TATATATATATATATATATATATATATATGTATGTATGTATGTATGTATGTATATATATGAGAGATATTGGTATCCAGAAAACCCAAGGTGGAAGGTAACGCTATATAAGTGCTATGGAAGGAATGTAGTTAAACTCTCGGTTCGATAATAATATGAGTGAGGAGTCTAATGCAGGTCTTGTATGAGCATGCGTATGTTAAATAAAATGAGACAACAAAGTCAAAGCAGTGTGGAATTTTCGCAACATTTATAAAGAGAAGGTTAGTCTTACAGCTGTTTCTGGGATATTATATCCAAAAAAAGGCTGTAAGACTAACCTTCTCTTTATAAATGTCCTGAAAATTCCACACAGCCTTGACTTTGTTGTCTCATTTTATTTAACACACACAGCCAAATGAAAATCAAATGCTTTTTTGATTGCTAAATCCTTAACTGTAAAAACAGTTGACTCATCTATTATGTATATTATTATTTTAATTATAAAAAAAATAAGTATTTCTGACATAAGCTCAAGCACATAACTTTTAGGGTGAGGAAGTATAGTTGACCTAATCATCCACATTATACAACTATAGTACTTATGATACTTACATTAATTCCGGAAGAATGAAGAGCAAAGATTTGATCCTGATAGGATTAGCTAAATACTACTAGGATTGACTTTGCTTCCAGCTATCTGGAGTCAGTGATAATGATTTTCCCTGCTTGCACAAGAGAACAAATTTGCAAAGAGATAGGCATAGCTTATTGAATTAGTATGGAACCATTCCATGAGTGATACTTATTTCAGTAATCTCTGTGGAATAAGTAGAAAGTCAGCTTTGTTTGAATTTGAGTGCAGAAAAATATGAAACAAATCACTGCTATCAATTTAGGATAGTACTTTGCTGATAACACCATTCTTAGATGTAATAATAACAAAGCTAATAATAATGACTTCTAATTTGAGGCACAAATACAGCAATTTTAAGGGGAGGGGTAAATGAAGCTAACTGATCCCAGTACTTGACTGGTACTTTATTTTAAGGAACCTGAGAAGATAGAAGGCAAAGTTTATCTTGAACTGAGAATGTAAAGAGCTGGAATAGAAACTGCAAAACGGTTTTTCGCCATTCTTAGGATTCTACCAATTCTAGTGTCCTAGAAGATCTCAGGATTCTGTCAATATTAACTTTGCAACAATAACAATCCTTTCTACTATAGGCACAGGGCCTGAAATTTGGAGAAGAGGGCCATTTATAACAAGTCCAGTGCTCAACTGTTATTTATTTTATTGACCCCCAAAAGACTGAGATACAAAGTCAACCTCTATGAAATTTGAACTCAGAATGTAAAAACAGACGAAATACTGCTGAACATTTTGTCTGGTATGCTAATGATCCTGTCAGCTCACCTATAATAATAATAATAATAATAATAATAATAATAATAATAATAATAATGATGATGATAATAATAATAACAATAACAATAATAATGTTTGTGGATTGTCTTGTTTGGGGTGTATCATTAAATTGATATTGTTTTCTGTAGCATGTTAACATGTTATTGGCATGGGTGCTTTTACGTGTCACCGACATGGGTGTTTAATTATGGGTCCTTATTTAGGCACAGGGCCAGTCATTTTGAGGAGAAGGGATTAATCAATAGCATCAACCCAAGTATTTGACTGGTACTTTATTTTATTGACCCCTCAAAGGAATAAATGACAAAAGCAACTAGAAATTTTAAGAAAGGATATACTCAAATTTAATATTTCCCCACCTCAGTATTGGATTTGTATTCATTTCATGTACCCCCAGAAGGTTGAGAAGTAAATTTGGACATGGGAAGAATTCTTTAATTTAGAAGGCAAAAGACATAACTAAGTACCATAAAGTAATTTGCTTTTGCTGCTTTACATATTCTGCTGCTAGCTGATGATGATGATGATGATGATGGTGGTGATGATGATGATGATGATGATGATGATGATGATGATGATGATGATGATGATGATGATGATGATGATGATGATGATGGTGATGATGATGATGATGATGATGATGACAACAGCAATAACAATAGTGATGATGATGATGGTGATGAAGATGATAATGATGATGATGATGATGATGATGATGATGATGACAACAGCAATAACAATAGTGATGATGATGGTGATGATGATGATGATGATGATGATGACGATGCTGCTGCTGATGATGATGATGACAACAGCGATAACAATAGTGATGATGATGATGATGGTGATGATGATGATAATGATGATGATGATGATGATGATGATGATGATGATGATCATGATGATGATGACGATGCTGATGATGATGATGATGATGGTGGTGGTGGTGACAATAATGTTGATGACAACAATGACAATAACAACGATAATGACAGTGGCAATGAAAAGAATGGTGAGAGAATGATGAGGATGCTTTCTTTGGCACCTGACCAATTTTTATAAGTGTTGGGGGTCTACTATAGCTGATTGAATTGGTTCTAATGTAATGCTGGCACTATATGTGATATGAACCTCTTAGGGATGAAAAGACAATTCTGGTCCCAGTAGGATTTGGCAACAACTGCAATGTCATTATCAAGAAAGATGATAGTAGCAGCAGCAACAACAATATCAACAACAACACTGATAGTGAGAATAACAACAACAACAACAACAACCACAAAGAAAGCAATAAGAGAGAAGCAACAAATTTTTTGTAACCATAACAACAGCTAGAGTAGCAATGACAAAATAAATAAGTCCAAAAACGACAGCAAAAACAGCTATAAGTAGTAGGTAATAAAGCTGCAAGAGAGCTTCATTAGACAACAAGAGGATTGCATTAGAGAACGAGAAAGACTATAGATAGCCACTCGATGTACTAGAAATAGCAGCCAAATCTCCTTCAAATCCCATATTCCTTTCTAAAAAAATAAAAGAACATGGTTATAGCTCTGTGGTTAAGAATACTTTACACTCAAAGGGTTTTATTCCCACTGCATGGTACCTCGGTCATGTGTGTTCTACAACAGTTTCAGATTGCTTCATACCTTGTGAGTGGAATTTAGTATCAGTGTTGCTGCTCAGTGTTGCTGGCAATTTGAATCTGCTCAGTGTTGCTGGCAATTTGAAAACCAATGAAGATATAGACAGGCTTTACTTCCCATTCAAAGATAGTGGTCATTGTCTAAAATCTGTATTGATGTATGAAGTGAGTATTATGGCACTGAAGCAATATCCGCTGCAGTGGGAAGAGGAAAGAGGCCAGTAACTATCTTGGGCATGAAATCAACAACATAATTAGGTAACATAATTAGGATTGCTAATGATGGCTCTGTTTGATTTGTAGGCAGGATCTCTATACAGTGTACCCAGCATAATCTATGGACACACAAAAGATGCAGTGGATTAATAGGAAGGTTATCAGAGAAGATAGTTTTCTTATGTGGAAGATGCACAGGATCCATAAAAATCTTTAGAGACTCAGGAAATTGATTCTCTCAAATGCCCAGGTGGCTCATTTGATAATTTCTTATTTCTTTATTGCCCACAAGGGGCTAAACATAGAGGGTGACAAATAAGGACAGACAAAGGGATTAAGTTGATTACATCGACCCCAGTGCATAACTGGTACTTAATTTATCGACCCCGAATGGATGAAAGGAAGAGTCGACCTCAGCGGAATTTGAACTCAGAACGTAAAGACAGACGAAATACCGCTAAGCATTTCGCCCAGCGTGCAAACGTTTCAGCCAGCTTGCTGCCTTCATTTGATAATTTCTGCTATCTAAATTAGAAGTGACGGAGAATGCATAGAGAGCGGGATTGCTAGAATAAGAATAAGGTGAAGGAAATTCAGAGAGCTGTTACCTTTGTTGCCTACGAAAGGTTTCTCACTCCAAGAGAAAGGAATATTGTATGATGCATGTATATAAACAACAATTCTACATGGTGGTGAGATGTAGGCCCTGAATTCTGAGGACATGTAAAGGTTAGGGAGGAATGAGGCTAGTATGCTCTGCTGGATGTGTAATGTAAATATACATGTTTGACAGAGTGTTAGTGTTTTGAGAGAGAAGTTAGGCATAGAGCAAAAGAGCAGACTGTGCTGGTTTGATCATTTGGTGTAGATGGATGCAAACAGCTCCATAAAGAAGTGCTGATCTCTTGAAGTAGATGGGCCACGTAGAAGTGGGAGACTCAGAAAGACATGAGAAGAAGTACTGAAGAACAACCTCAGGAAGCTGAACCTTTCAGGTGAGATGAGAAAGGAATGAGATACCTGATGCCTTGTTGTACTTAAGTAGACCCTTTCTCCACAGCAGAAGTGTTAAGACTGGTCCCACTGGTGGTGAAAAACACTCATGATAGAGTTATGTAAAAGCACCCAAGTAGTGCCATGTAAAAGTACCTGTGTGGTGTCATGTAAAAGCGGCCATATGGGACCACATTGAAGCGCCTGGGTGGTGCCATCTAAAAGCACCCAGCATACTCTGTAAAGTGGTTGACATTAAGAAGGGCATCCAGCTATAGAAACCATATCAAATCAGACTGGAGTCTGGTGTAGCATCAGCCACATTATTGCCAACTGAGAGAGAATGTCTTCTAGATATCTTCACTTGAGATATGATGTGGTGGCCAGAACAAAATGGGACAGAAAAAGAAAAAAAGAGAATACCAATTGACGAAGTTGACTATATTGAGACCGATGAGTCAAAAGAATATTGGTGTAACTTAAAAATTGAAGCAGCAGACACGTTAAAACACAATTAGTCAGATGCTGCTGTGTGGAACCACAAGAAAAAAAAAAGTGTTGTGTTGTGGAAATCAGGTGTTCTCTTGACACCAATACATTAATGTGGTCAGAAAAATACAGAAGAAGGAAAACATCCATAGACCTTTGATAAGGAGTTTGCAAAACCAGTAGCTAAGGTACACTTTCAGTTTCATTGTTGTCATCATGTGTCATATGTCGTCAGAACATTTATGACACTACAACGAAAGTCTTCCTGATTAAGTGTGAGTTCTCCAGCTGCCTTGCCACTCTTGTCCAACCAGCTCATGATATTTTCATCTATTTTAATCTTAGCCTACCTCTTGATCTACTGCCCTCTACTCTTCCTTCCATGATAATGTTTTCCAGACTTTTGTTTCTTCAAATATGGCCATAATAGAAAGTTTTTATTTTTTCACAATGTTCAGGAGTTGTCATCTTTCACCTACTTGTTGTAACGCCCATTCATTTGTCCAATGGTCCTTATAAGAGACTCGTAACATCATCTTGTACACGTACTTTTCAAATGCATTGATTATGTTCACTTCGAATTTGTTCAGAGTCCATGCTTCACAACCATAAATGCCTACTGGCCAAATGAGCATTTGCATTAGCCTTGTTCTTAACTTAATTGGGGCACTTTTGCTACCTCAGATGTTACTAAGCTTTCCCATGGACTGTCTTGCCTATCGTTATTGGAGCAATAGGATACATACCAACCTGCCTAGAGCAAAACATGGCTGAACTTGAATTCTTGGGGAGAGAATGCAATTCCTTAATTCATATGCTACATGTAATCACAATATTTGGGACAAAAAAATTGTTAAAACCTTCTTAAGATTTGAAAGCTAATGAACAAAAACAGACGTTTTCCTTCACAATCTTGTTACCAAGCAAGTGGTCAGTCAAAATAAACCCGAAATTAAAAAGAAAAAGCATAGATACATTCATATAGGAATGGCTGTGTGGTAAGTAGCTTGCTTACCAATCACATGGTTTTGGGTTCAGTCCCACTGCGTGGTACCTTGGGCAAGTGTCTTCTACTATAGCCTTGGGCCGACCAAAGCCTTGTGAGTGGATTTGGTAGACGGAAACTGAAAGAAGCCCATCGTATATATGTATATATATGTGTGTGTGTGTATATGTTTGTGTGTCTGTGTTTGTCCCCCAAACATCGCTTGACAACCGATGCTGGTGTGTTTACGTCCCCGTAACTTAGCGGTTTGGCAAAAGAGACCGATAGAATAAGTACTAGGCTTACAAAGAATAAGTCTTGGGATCGATTTGCTCGACTAAAGGCGGTGCTGCAGCATGGCCACAGTCAAATGACTGAAACAAGTAAAAGAGTAAAAGTTATGGCAAAAACTTGATATGAAGAATAAACTTAATTTGTATATATTTTAAACCCATACTTTTAACTAATATAAATCTAATGTAATCTAATCTGATTTCTGTTCTATCCTATCTGTTCTGTCTACTCTCACAATTTTAAATTTATTTGCTGCAAAACTGTGAGATAACTTCTGTTTTTAATAAATATAACTCTATATGTCACCATTAACAAGACATGTTTATAATTCAGTATTTAATCATGGATAAATGGAGAAAAAATTAATACTTATAGATTCGTTATATTAAATGTGATTTCGTAGGGACTTTTCTTATCAACTTTATTATTTAAGATCTATACTGCTATAAATCACTCGCTGACTTAAATAATCTACTGCTTAACATCAAAAACATTTTGTCTTGTATAATGTGTACATTTAATGTTTAAGAAAAAAAGATGTAAACATTCCATGTTTTAAATTAGTTTATATAAATGAGAAATAAGTATATCTTATATTATATAACAAGATATACTGTAAAACATATATGAAAAACCGATTAATTTTTTTTAAATAATACAAGTGTGTTCTCAATTTACAATGCAAAAGACAAAACTGTTACATGTAGTATTTGTTTTATGCAGTATATACAAAATGACAAAATAGAAAGTAAAATTATAGTCTTTTGAGTTTCATATACAAAATCATAATTCTGCATAATACAAAATTCACATTGTAAATAAATGTGAATGATTAATAAGAAATATGAAGTGTATTGTGTTTCTAGAAAAATATTATTCATTATTATATATACGTTTGTGTGCGTGTTTGTGTGTGTGTGTGTGTGTGTGTGTGTGTGTGTGTGTGTGTGTGTGTGTGTGTGTGTGTGTGTGTGTGCATGCATGCATGTGTGTGTATTTAATGATTACAAAATATATTCAAATATATTTTTTGTAGGAGTTGTTAATCTTTTTCCTTTTTTCCTTTCTTTTTTATGGCTTCCTAACTCATCCTAAATCAATACCATTGATGCAGATGCTGAATAATTTGCTGCCCCCCTACTCTCCATATCAGCATATTTAATCCCCTATACATATTGAAGCAACATGTAGAAAACTCAAACAGCCTTGATCTCTTTTTCATGTCTAAATCTAATCTATCTCAGATTATAACTGTCCCTATACCTCTCATATCTTCACTGCTACCACTCAACACACATCCACATACCACTCAACAACCCAATTATAACACATTCTATGGTTTTATACCATCTACTCATGGTAGGTAGATGGCATAAAATTGGCAAAGATCCATAAAATGGGTGAAGTAACTGATGCTCAGAGTAGAGCCCATCAAAAACAGCTAGGGTAGTGACTGAATCTATCATTCTTGATATATCAATATTCACAGCCTCATTATTGCCAAAGATTTTTCATGGTGAAAGCTATGTAATAGCACAGCTACAAGTGCATCCAAACAACTAGCTTTTCTCTTCAGAGCTAGAAAATACTTCAAACTCCAACAATTTTTGATACTCTATAAAGCTTAAGGGAGGAACAAAATGGAGTATTGCTCTCAATTCTGAGACAGTTCTACCACCACACACAAACATTGTAGACTACATCCAGAAAAGGGCATAAATCCACTCACAGACATGTCCCAGGCTCTAACCCGCAGGCACTCAGGCATGTTATCTTCTCTCACTCTCTCTTCTATCACTACTCTTATAGCCTTTATAGCCTTGGAGGTAGTGGGTTCATACCACGCCTATCCAGGCATTCCAATCTCACTTGTCTCTCTTCCTCTCATTATCCTTATTGTGTCCAACTCTTAGGTCTTGTTCTAATCACTACATCCAATCCTTTCTTCACAGAATGGTGGCCCTCTTGAATTCTGTTCCTATTCATATTTTTTCAAGAGGAACACTAATACCAGTTATCTCACCAGTCTAAGAATGCTTGCAAAAACCATGGTTATTGACCCTTTCTCCAGATCCAGCAAATAAAAGAACCCTTTATAAAATCAACATTTAACTTTCCAAATCTGGTCACATTAACCAATATAGATATTCGGATCTAAATGCTAATATAATTTATAAAAGCTATGTTTTTGTTTTGTTTCCTTGAAATATGTTTCTCTAATTTGATTTTATAAATGTTACATAATTTTCCTTTGAATTCCTTTTGACCTCTGAAAATGTGTTTGCAAACACAAGCCACCAGCAGTTGGCCAATAGTTACACTTGAAATTGATATGTGAGAGTGTATATGAGTGAATGTGTGCAGAATGTATATATATATATATATGTATATATATATATATATATATATATATATATAAATATGAAAGAAAGGTTTGAAAATGCAAAGGTCTTTTAGAGATGTTTATTGACTTGACCGGTTTCATATATATATGTAAATACATACGTATGTAAATGGATAGATGAATCGATATATATATACACGTCATTATCATCATCATCGTCGTCATCATCATCGTCATCATCATCAGCAGCAGCAGCATCATTATTTAAGGCAGTGAGTTCTTCTTCCAGCTTCTGGTATTCTCAGTTCAATTCTGCTGAGGTTGGCTATTTCTTTTATCCTTTTCATGTTGCTAAAATAACGTACCAATCAAGTACTGGGGTTGTTCTAATCAAGTATTCCCCTTCCCCTAAAATCACTGTCCTTGAGCCCAAATTTTAAAACAATTGTTATTATTGAAGACATCACACAGTATCTATCCAATACTATGTCTAGTGGAGGTTTGTACTCTCTGTCAAGTCACAACAAGGACTTCAGACAGGCAGTACTTTATGGAATATGCATGCAGTTAAAGCCAATTTTTTGCAATACACCTAGATTGTAGGGTATTTTTAAAGTTTCCAGATGTTTCTTCAGGTTGGGTGGTATTGAATCTAATGCTCTCATGACAACAGTGACAACCTTTATGTTTGACTCTCATAGCTGCCACATCTTGGTGATCTCAATTCTCAAGTCTTCATATTTATCAATCTTTTCTCTTTCATGACCATACATTGATTTCCTGGCACTGCTACATCATTTATTAGGCACTCTTACTCATACCACTTAAAGGTTTCTATATCTGACCTTCGGTGCTCTAACACCTTGTCTGTCTGGAAGTCAAAGTCCCAGAGGATCTTTGACTTTCCCTTTTCATCTATTACCCTTTCTAGTGTATGTTTGTACCAAGCACCCGCTACCTCATGCCCATACTTTCGGCATTGTAGCCAGTGAAGGTTTGAGGCTACATTGTCATGTCTGCACTTATATTCTCTTTGTGCAAGACTTTCACAAGCACTAACAATGTGAGTCATGCTTTTGACCTTCTTCCCACACATTCTGTAGAGGTGCGTTGCACATCATCATCATCATCATCATCATCATCATTTAACATCCATTTTCCATGTTGGCATGGGTTGGCCAGTTTGACTGAAAAACTGGTAAGCTGGGAAGCTACACCAGGTTCCAATCTGATTTGGCATGATTTCTACAGCTGGATGCCCTTCCTAATGCCAACCACTCCAAGAGTGTAGTGGGTGCTTTCTACATGCCACCAGCAAGTTACATAACACTGGCATTGGCCACAACTACTATCTCACTTGGCTTGACAGATCTCAAGCACAGTATATCACCAAAGGTCTCGATCACTTGTCACTGGCTCCATGAGGCCCAACATTTGAAGGATGCTTTTTATGTGCTACTGGCACAGGTGCCAATTACAGGACACTGGCATTGGCCATGACTATGATTTCACTTGGTTTGATGGGTTTTCTCAAGCACAGCATATCACCAAAGGTTTCAATCACTTGTCATCACCTCCGTGAGTCCCAACGGTTGAAGATCATACTTCACCACCTCATATCATGCTTCACCACCTCACATCATGTCTTCCTGGGTCTACCTCTTCCATAAGTTTCCTCCACAGTTAGAGATTGGCACTTCTTTACACAGCTGTCTTCATCCATTACATATCACATGACCATACCAACACAGTTGTTTCTCTTGGACACCACATCTGATGCCTCTTATTCCCAACTTTTCTCCCAATATGGTTACACTCTGCCATGCATGCACACTGACACTGCACATCCAGCAGAGCATACTAACTTCATTTCTTTTAAGCCTATGCATTTCCTCGGCAATCACAGCCCATGTTTCACTGTCATGGGCTGTTCACACACATGCATCATACAATCTGCCTTTCACTCTGAGAGAGAGGCCTTTTATTACCAATAGACGTAAGAGTTCTCTGGACTTTGCCCAGCCTATTTTTTATTCCTGCATTTAGGCTCTCGAAGCATGCCTTTTCTACAGATTGAGCAGGCCCATCAATCTGAAGGGATTTGTGATTTGTCTGCTCTCATATTGACTAAGACTTTGGTTTTTGCAAGATTAATTCTAAGGCTCTTTGATTCTAGACCTTCCTTCCATGTCTGAAATTTCTTCTCTGGTTCTGGTAGTGATTTGACTATACGAACAAGGTCTTTAGCATAGAGGAACTCCCAGGGGCAGCCCATCTTAAATTCCTGTTATTGACTGATGGACTATGATGAACAAGAGGAGGCTGAGGACTGATCCTTAGTGAACCCCGACTTGTACTTGAATTCATTGCTACACCCATTGCTAACCTTCACCTTACTGACACTTGAGTGATATATATCCCTTTTCATTGAGTTGGTATTTAATGCCTGATCCTGGGCAGTGAGGATTAAACTTCCAGTCTTCCTTTTAAGCCCCCTCCCCCTACTGAGCCACCTCCATGATGTTTCCTGGTCTTTTAAGCTGTTAGTTTCATGGTGGAACTGACCATGTAATTCCATGCGGAATAGAGTTTCTTCTTTCTCATTGACTATTCATCATCAAAATTCATTAGCACTATTGTTGTTGTTGTTGTTAAAGGTTAAAACGTATTAGCCAATAAATCCTGGCCCTCCTGATTGCTTTCATCAAACCAGCCTTCTTGTTTTTAATGGAAAACTCAAAGATATCTTCAGAGGACTGCATCATGATGGTGTTTAGATATTCCTTCTGGAATAGTATAAGTTAGAAAGGTGTGATCCTCAAACCTCAGCTGAAGATTTGTCTGAAAATAAGCTTTCTCTCTAGCAGACTGGAGATTGCCAACAAAAATGTTTTCCTTGACAGTCCTCTTCTCTTTGGTTTAATTTTGAAGATTTACTTCATATTCATCATCATCATCATCATCATTGTTTAATGTCCGCTTTCCATGCTAGCATGGGTTGGCCGATTTGACTGAGGACTGGTGAAACCAGATGGCAACACCAGGCTCCAATCTGATTTGGCAGAGTTTCTACAGCTGGATGCCCTTCCTAACGCCAACCACTCAGAGAGTGTAGTGTGTGCTTTTACGTGTCAACCGCACGAAGGCCAGTCAGGCGGTACTGGCAGTAATATATATCTTTATGTTTCTCTCTCTCTCTCTATGTGTATATATATATATATATATATATGTATATATGTATAAGTATGTTTGTGTACATATGTAAGTAACTATGCATTAGACATTTGTATAATGTTTGAGAAAGTATTCTGGTAGCCAAACATTTCTAAAATAGATAATACACTTGCCATTTCATAAAAGTACCAGCTGTTTGTCAGACAGATAGATTGAGGCTAGTAGAATAATTATAACTAGACAATGTACATCATAGAGAAAATAAAAGAAAAGATAATGAGGAAAATGCTCCTGTGAAGATTGATCTGTATTATGTTGGCATTGTTTCCTCAAGCTGTCTTTTTCCAGTTGATCTAATATTGCCTTATGTTTGTTTAGAGAAGTCACAATTAATGTATTCTTTAAAACTGTGCTCTTCAAAGTTCTGTAAAACTTCTGTGTTAGAATGAAATATAAATGACTAAAAAAAATTATTTCAGTGAAATACAAGTGACTAGAAAAATAGCAAATGCAGTTTTATCACATGTAAAATGCAAATAGATCCCTCAAATAAAAAGACTACATTTAATTTGAAAGTCAAAAGCATATTTTTAAACAAATGATTAGAAATAATCCTTTTGTTTCCATATTTTTGTTGAAATACACTATTGTTTGTTTTAAATTAAATTTGAACATAATGAAGTGTTTAATAAAATAACTTTGCCATTAACTTGGTATTTAGGACATGTATTAACATGAAATTTTGCGAGAAGATTTTAGTTTAGATAACTTTCAAACAAAAAGTTTGTATCACAGAAACATGATGAGAAGTTGTCAGGCAGGCTGGTATCAAAAGGGTTATGCCATACTAAATGAAAGCTATATTCAAAAAGATAATTGTTCAAAGATTTAATAAAGAGTGTGCTGGATAATGTAGTTGCCAACTAGTATTAATGGAATTTCTAATTAGTTAATATTATAGCACATGTTGATTAACTGACATGTTGTGAGCCCTAACTTGCAGATCTATAGCAGAACATACAATACGTACAAATAACAGTTAATCTTCTGAGTTTTATGAATGATTTTAGCTAACTGAGGACCCTTCTCTATAATCTAACGTGAATGATGGTGCACTCTCTCCATCTTCCCATCTACTTCTTTTTTCATTCTTTTATTCTTTTATTTGTTTCAGTCATTTGACTGAGGCCATGCTGGAGCAACGCCTTTAGTCGAGCAAATCGCCCCCAGGACTTATTCTTTGTAAGCCTAGTACTTATTCTATCGGTTCTCTCTTGCCGAACCGCTAAGTTATGGGGATGTAAACACACCAGCATCGGTTGTCAAGCGATGTTGGTGGGGACAAAC
>NC_068982.1:148426384-148432998 GCF_001194135.2 Octopus bimaculoides | reverse complement strand
TATATATATACATATATATATGACGGGCTTCTTTCAGTTTCCATCTACCAAATCCACTGACAAGGCTTTGGTCAGCCCGAGGCTATAGTAGAAGACACTTGCCCAAGGTGCCACGCAGTGGGACTGAACCCGGAACCATGTGGTTGGTGGGCAAGCTACTTACCACACAGCCACTCCTGCGCCTGTATATTTTCTGTTTGGTTCTGACCACAACAAAGACAGGAAAGGTGAACTCAATGAGAATCTGATAGTTTGCTGTTACTTTATATTTATTAATGGTAGTGTATATCCCAGTACAGTCTTTTGAGTTTGCAAGACTATTGATATCACAGCCGTCTTTTGCATAAACATTTATAACTGTCATTTAACAATATGTCTCCCACGAAGTAATCTCGGCTGTACCAGACAACACATTGTATTTGAGACAACCCTACATATCCGAATCAAAGAAAGAGCTTCTGAGTTATTGTTTGATCTGCAGATATAGCAGCCAAATGAAATCTCTTACAAATTATACTTTATTATCCTAAAAACAGGAAAAGACTGTTGCCTAGTGTAACCCTAGATTCTCTACACCTGAATAAGATGGGATAATTATGACTTGAATGCCTTTGATTGCAAGTTTAGACAGTCATGGCTAACTGAATGCTAAAAAATACAAACAATTCCCTCTACTAAGCAATGATACTTCTCTGATTTTATTCTACCAGCTCACAGCAGTAGCTCAGGTTTCTCAACAAACTCATGTTTAAAATGTTAGCTACACTAATTTAAGATTTTAAATTCAAATGTTGCCAGATGCTTCGAGATGGAATACTCAATAGAGTATTACCAATATAAGGATCTTCTATTAGTTTCAATAATGAGTATACCAGTTGTTCAATCAACTAGACTACTGAATTAGCATGTAAGTGGTCAAGTATTTCACAAATGTGTACATTTAACATAATCTTCAGGCATAATGGAATATGACAATAGTTGTGACAAACTTGAATTATAGGTGTAGACAATTTAAAAGACCACCATACAGTTTCCATCTAACCATTTTCATCCAAAATATTAGTGGTGGGGTGACCCATTGCTATGGAAGAAGAAATTTGCTTGTGAGTAAATTGTGTTTGATTAGGTGCATTAGTATTGACTAATGCATTTCATCACCAACAGCAGTAGAAGCATGATTCTGCAAGTCAGCTTCTACATGGCCACTCAATCTGTTAGAAATGGCAACCAACTCTACCTCAAAGACATCCATAACACCTTAAAAATAAAATGAACATAGACACAGGAGTGGCTATGTGGTATATAGCTTGCTTACCAACCATATGGTTTCTGGTTCAGTTCCACTGCATGGCACCTTGGGCATGTGTCTTCTACTATAGCCTCAGGCTGACAAAAGCCTTATGAAAAGATTTTGTAGATGGAAACTGAAAGAAGCCCATCGTATATACATACATATATATGTGTGTGTGTGTATATGTTTGTGCATCTGTGTTTGTCCCCTCACCATTGTAACTTAGCAGTTTGGCAAAAGAGATCAATGGAATAAAAACTAGGCTTACAAAGAATAAGTCCTGGGGATCAATTTGTTTGACTAAAGGCAGTGCTCCAGCGTGGCCACAGTCAAATGACTAAAACTATTAAAAGAATAAAAGAATAATAGATGACATAATCCTAGATAACTGTAAAAAAATATATAAAGACCTCGGGTGATATGTCGTTTATCACAAATCTGTTCAATCAAGGATGACCTGGAGCTAAACAAGAAACATAAAGAAAAATCTAAAGCCCTTGATAAAGCCTCTACTCGATCATTCTGGAAATAGTAGACAAATTTTATATCATATCACATACTACCAATTTTTAAAAGAGAAGAACACATTGTCAAATTTTAGTCTTGTTGCATTTAGATGAACTGATCATTGCTAGAAAAATTTTGACTGTAGGTCTCCTGGATCAGAACTACCCTGAAGATAAACAACAACATCAAATACAAATACAAAAGAACCAATGAGAAACTCTATGTGAACACTCAACCTGCTTGTTAGAAATAGCAGTCAATACTATTCTCCAGGCTGGTTTTTCTGATCCACTGACTTTTCTTTTCATTATTTCTTTTTCCACTCTATACCTCGCACTCTAATTCTCTCTATCTTTCCTAATTCATCACACTCAAATTTATCTCTTCCCTTTTCACTACAATTCCTCTCTCTCTCTCTCTCTCTCTCTCTCTCTCTCTCTCTCTCTCTCTCTCTCTCTCTCTCTCTCTCTCTCTCTCTCTCTCTCTCTCTCTCTTTCCTTTTTTCTATCTTTTCTAATGAAGAAGAAAAAAAAGGAAGAGGTGGAGGAATCATCCATGTTTGGATCTGGAAAGGTTGGACCTCCACCTGGTTTAGACGCCCAAGATATAAGGTTTGTTGTGAACAATATTGCTCCTATAATCTATCAAGACTTGAGGACTCCATGGTATGGCAATGCAAAACCATTTCTCTTTATCAATCCCTCTCTAACCTCTTTTTCTCTATTTATCCCACTGTAATTTCTTGCTATCTCTCCCACCCTAGATTAATCACTTTCATTCTTACTCTAATTTATCTCCATGTTTCCTTCTCTACTTCCTTTTCTCTATTTACCATAATCTAATTTCCTTCTGTCTGTGTCTCTAATTTTCTTTATCTATCCAACTCTAATACATCTTTCTTTCTCTAATATATCTCTTTCTAATTTCTTCCTATCTAATTTTCTCTTTCTTACTCTCGCTTCCTGCTTCTTCCAGGTTTCTCTTCAAGTAGGTTTCTAAAATCAGATTATCCATATGTCTGCAAGACACTTTAGTCAGCTGCTGTCATTAATAACCAAGCTATTGACTTGATGAGAATAATCCTAAGGCTGTTCAGCTTCCATCTTTAGATCCTTACACTGTGTCAGATTACTTAAGCTAATCCTTGGCAGCAAGCTGTGTTTGAACTTGATGCCTATCTCTTTGACATTTACTTCTGTTTTTATTCCCTTATTTATTTGTTGTTTAGTTGCTCCACTGTCTTTGTATTTCACTGCAAGCATATAAAGAACTCAAGCATGCAATGTGTATGCATGTATGCACATACAGACATGTGCATACACACACATAAGTTTGTGTAGGTGCATATAAGTGTTGAGATCTTCTGCTGTGTTTTCAAACAAATATTATTGAATGAATACAAAGAAATATATGTATAAGAATTCACTGAAAATCAATTGAAACTGTTGTTGTTGTTGTTGTTTATCCAGGGTAAGCTCTAGTCATACACAACTATGATCAATGGCATTCCAATCATGACCATCCCACCTTTTTATAATTCTAATTACATTATTCTAGCCTTTCCTTTTTAAAGCCCACCATCATAGTCATCATAGTCATCATCATCATCATCATCATCATCATCATCATTATCATCATCGTTATTACCACCACCACCACCACCACTTCCGCCATCACCATCTGCAGCACCACCACCATCACCACCACTGTAGTTGTCATCCACAAAATCTTTGTTGTCATGACTGTTGCCTCATGACCATGATGCTCATGATGATGATGATCATCATCATTGTCGAGCTTGTCCGCTTGACCAGAGCAGGGTAATAAACTCTGTCATATATGAGGCATTCTTTTCTTTATCCACCTATTTTCAGTTTCATTCATTCTCAGGTGCTTGTACAGTGCTTTATCTTTGCAATCTTCCATTCTACACAAGCCTGACTTCTTACTTCCAATAATAGCGATTCTGTGGTATTTTTTATATACCACACTATGTTGTTTTCTTCTGCTCTAATGCTGTGTTCACATCCTCTCTCCTCTATTTTTCTTGGTAGATGCAGTCTGTCTGTATCACCTTTTGAACAGAGTATCCCATATCTCGTCAGCAACGTCCTTGTCTTTCTGTCTAAGCTGTTTAGTTCATCTACTGTCATTGCGATTACCCCTGCTACATATCTAAGGAGTGAAATTGCCCAGGTGTTGATAGCTTCAATCTTATTCCGTTCATTTAATTTTTATTTAAGGATCAGTCTCAGTCTGCACAAATACCCCACCTTAGATTTTTCTGTCATTTCTTTCTCCATCAGTTTATCCATTTCCAATATCCCTAAGTACTTATAGCCTGTCTCTTCTATTTGCTTCATAACCTCCCCTGACAGCATCATGCATTTAATTTTTCCTCTCTTCAAGACTAACACACCACACTTTTTCAGTCTGAACTCCATTCTGATATCAGCACTGAAGGTATACACCATATCAATGAGGGAACTGACTAGGGCGTGGTTGACTTTTAGTTGGCAGCCCTTGAATACATACCCAGCCTTTACTTTCCTCTGAAAGTGTTAGTGGTATAATGCACTGTACAAAGATCAGTGGGGACAGGCAGTCACCTTGAAAGATGCCTCTCCTGATTTCTATTGTCCCTAAACTTCTTCCATATGCTGTCAATTTCATCCTCCACTTCACCATACATTTTCCAAGCAATCACTCAACATTCGATACAATACCAAATAGGTTCATACATTTCATAATCCAAGAATGAGGGATCATATCGTATGCCTTACAATAATCGATCTATGACATAGCTAAGTTAGTTTTACTCATCTTGCAGTCTCTAAGTACAGTTTTGTTTACCAGGAGGTGATCTTTGGTACTTCTGCACTTATGCTTGCAACCCTTCTCCTCATGTGGCAGGACTCCATTTTTTGACTCTGCGACTATTCCAGTCAATAATTTCCACATAAGCAGCAAGCAAGATATCGGACTGTATTTGTGTACCATATTATCTTTTTTGATGTTTTACAAGCACAGCACTGTTCTACCCATTGTCAGCCACTCTGGTGTTAATTGGTCGGCATTTGACAAGGTGTAGAGTTGTGCAGCTATTTGTGCATAACATTCACCAAATCTTTTGATCTTGAACTCCATCTGGTCCCGAGGCCTCCAGTTGCCAATTTTTTTGCTGATATTCTTCACTTCGCTAACTGAAATGACTAGTTTTGTCTGTTGTGGACAGTCCACTGTTTGCTTCAGTTCTTGCAACTCTTCAAGCATCTTTCTTGTGCTCCTTGTCTTTGCTCCAGATGTCACTCCAAAGCCTTTGACTTTCAATGTTAACTGGTGTCAACTTTTCATCTGTACACTCTCCATTTATTTCTTTGTAGAATCTCTTCTGATCTACTCTGAATAATCTATTCTGCTGGTATCTCTTCATTCTTTGGTCATATCTTACCATCTTTGCTTTCTTTGCAACGAGGCGCTGTTTCAATTCCTCCATTACCACTGTCAGGCCTTTTCTTTTAATATCATACTTCCTGTTCAGTGTCCTGTATTTTTGTTCACTTTCAAGCCCCACCACTTCTCTTTTCGATCTGAAACAGAAATGTCCTTCGAGAGCATGTCTAGCCCTGCCTGTATTCTTCTTTTCTACCATGGATCTTTTCTTTTGTCACTCCCATTATATTTCTTTTTCTTGACATCATCACACACGTTTTCTGCTACAACAATACTTGCTGCCTTCATCAAATTATTTGATTCTGTGATCTTTTTTGTTCTGATGTATTTCAGAATTTCATTCACATTTTTCGTTTCTTGATTCAATTTCCACTGATCAACCTTTTTAAGGTGGCAAATAATGTTGCTATCGTTCTCCTGTAGTCTTGGCTTTGTTCTGTTGTAAATTGCCTTTTGCCCATCTGTCATGTCACCATTAGTTTTATTGTCTTCTTCCAAACCATCTATATGTCTCTCATTGAGCAAGCTATCACTGTTCCTTTCCTGTGGTTAATTAGAGATCTCAGCTCTGTTTTCTGTTATGAGATTACTTTTATCAGTAAAAACTGTATTTTCATTGTTTCCTCTGCTGCTATTCTCCAGCACCCATTTCTTTGATAGCTTCAAGCTCTACTTCTGTGAACCAATGATTTTTTCTTATCGCTCTAGCTTGATCACATAATCTCTCTTCTGTGATTTGAAACAATCCTTTCTCTCCATTGATCATACATACGTTATCGGTATCCCCTAATATGAACACCTTTTTCATCTACAGGTTGTTCAGGTAGTAACACTCCATGGCCACAGTATTGACTGTGTGCTGGTCCATTGCTGGATAACGACAGGCTGGAGCCTGACCAGTATCTCGGAGCCTGCCGGGTGCAACACTGTCACCATGAAGGGCTTCATTTTCGTTAGCACTGTTATTCCCAATATTTTGTCTTTTCATTGTCACTCATTATGAGGTAGCAAATATCAGGTTGCACAATTATCAGTGTTTTTATTGTGACTGGCAATTATTATTATTATTATTATTATTATTATTATTATTATTGAGTGAGAGAGCAGTGCATGCCATCAAAGTGACACTAGGGTAAAATACACGAAGCCCAATATACCCATCATGAATACCCGTCTGATAAGGGTACACCAGGCACATGCATCACAACCATATGTGCACGACATAGTGATCTCATATCAAGATAAACAGCACATGACCTCGCAGGTGGGGCCCAGTTAGAATTTTCTTCAGGTCGAGTAGCCCATCCCGTTCAAAAGGTCCCTGAATAAGGTTTGTTTAAGAATGTTGAGCAAAACACCCATC
>NC_068982.1:148424460-148425147 GCF_001194135.2 Octopus bimaculoides | reverse complement strand
CTGTGTGCTGGTCCATTGCTGGATAACGACAGGCTGGAGCCTGACCAGTATCTCGGAGCCTGCCGGGTGCAACACTGTCACCATGAAGGGCTTCATTTTCGTTAGCACTGTTATTCCCAATATTTTGTCTTTTCATTGTCACTCATTATGAGGTAGCAAATATCAGGTTGCACAATTATCAGTGTTTTTATTGTGACTGGCAATTATTATTATTATTATTATTATTATTATTATTATTATTGAGTGAGAGAGCAGTGCATGCCATCAAAGTGACACTGGGGTAAAATATACAAAGCCCAATATACCCATCATGAATACCCGTCTGATAAGGGTACACCAGGCACATGCATCACAACCATATGTGCACGACATAGTGATCTCATATCAAGATAAACAGCACATGACCTCGCAGGTGGGGCCCAGTTAGAATTTTCTTCAGGTCGAGTAGCCCATCCCGTTCAAAAGGTCCCTGAATAAGGTTTGTTTAAGAATGTTGAGCAAAACACCCATCTTTTCAGAGGTGAATTATTCAGACCCCAAAGAATTCCTCTCAACACATGGCTATGATGCTCCTCCACTACTTCTGCTCGTGATCAGAGATGCACATATCGTCAGCCACCAAGGGACATGCTCAACTGGTTAAGGTCAAACAATTGACAAGCAAATCTGTGGTATTAAGCAGAATAT
>NC_068982.1:148423118-148424450 GCF_001194135.2 Octopus bimaculoides | reverse complement strand
ACCAAGGGACATGCTCAACTGGTTAAGGTCAAACAATTGACAAGCAAATCTGTGGTATTAAGCAGAATATTTGCTGTAGCCCATCTTTTATACCAAGACAAAACAATGTACATGATAACACTTCCAATCAATTAAGATCAGAAGCCAAGAGAGCCACTGCCTGGTACTGCATTATTATAATTATTATTATTATTAAACAAGAATGTTGTTGACATTGACTTTGAAGCTTCAGCCAGCTAAGCCATTGTTGGACTGCAGTCTGATGATGGCTTAGCAGACTGAAACTTCGAAGTTACTGTCAACAACATTCTTATTTAAGAATAATAAATTTGTATTATACAAAAATATAGAGTAGCCCATCAGATTAATGTAAAATTGTTTTTATTATAACTGAACATGAAAACAAACATTAATATATATATATATATATATATATATATATATAAAACCTATATTCATTTGTACATTATATATGAGTTTGTATGAGCATGGGTGTTTGCAAGAAGGTGTGTGGGTATACGAGTATACACATAAGTGTTTAGTTGAGGTTTAAGCCCATGAATAAGAAACACATTATAAGTGAGCAGTTAATATTTTACATGTAAAGCAACATTAAATAAACAACATTTCTGTTTACAAATGTTTTATATTGTTTATATTAAAAATTTTAGAAAACATTACCTACTGATTTATAATTTGTCTCTAGCTGTGGTGTTAACTGTCAACAAAATATCAAAGCAAGATGGGATATAATGCTATGCTAGAAATCTGTTACAACTCGTGTACATGTGCACAAATTTCATAAAATTAGTTTGTGATGTATATATATATATATATATATATGTGTGTGTGTGTGTGTGTGTTTATATATGTATGTGTGTCTGCATATATATATATATATATATATATATATATATATATATATATATATATATATATATACTGTAGTAAGCACATAAAATGTGCAACAAGGTGGAAAAAAGAGTATATGTGTGTGTGTGGGTGTATGCGCATAATATTTTATTCTTTTATTTGTGTCAATCATTTGACTGTGGCCATGCTGCAGCACCGCCTTTACTCAAAGAAATCGACCCCAGGACTTATTCTTTGTAAGTATAGTACTTATTCTATCAGTCTCTTTTGCCAAACTGCTAAGTTACAGGGACATAAACACACCAACAACGGTTGTCAAGCAACCGTGGGGGTACAAACACAGACACACAAATACATACATATATGTTATATCATACATTATATCTATATCTATATCTATATCTATATTTATATCTATCTATCTATCTATCTATCTATCTATCTATCTATCTATATATA
>NC_068982.1:148421678-148422927 GCF_001194135.2 Octopus bimaculoides | reverse complement strand
TATATATATACGGTTGAGGAGGGTATTGGATTTAAAACCAAACCCCGGAGGATACAGGTAATACAGAGTAAGTGCTGTATTCCGATTAGTTTGTATACCGATTAGTTTGTATACCGATTTGTTTTTATATATTTACATATATGTATATATATATATATATATATATATGTATGTATGTATGTATGTATGTATATGCACACATGCGGAACTATTTAGCTAGAGAAATAGACAGACAGACAAGCAACTAGGTAAACAGACAGATACACACACATATGCACACACATACACTCACACACACACACACACATACATCTTCATATATAGATAGGTATACGTGTGTGTGTGTGTGTGTGTGCATTTAGTGTTCTTTATTGAAACAATGTTCATTGTTTTTATAGTCTTGCAAGCATTTATTTTTTACTGCATGCATATATATCTTCTTGGTAAATAAGAGTTACAGTAAATAAGTTCTTCAAATTCACGGGATATAGTTTTGCACTTAGAGAGAAGTAAGTTTGCTTCAGGGCACATCTTTTGAAGAGAAAAGCCATATAGGTTACATGGCTCTTACTGATAACTTTTTGAATTTAAATTTATTGACAATGAAAATTATATGCTCACTCCTCTTCTTCTTCTTCTCCTCCTTCCTCCATCCCCTCCTCTTCTTCTTCTTCTCCTCCTTCCTCCATCCCCTCCTCCTCCTCCTCTTCTTCTTCTCCTCCTTCCTCCATCCCTCCTCCTCCTCTTATTCCTCCTCCTCACATCCCTCCCCTCCTCCTTCCATCCCCTCATCTGCTTTCCATGCTGGCATGGGTTGGACGGTTTGACTGAGGACTGGCAAGCTAGAAGGCTGAACCAGGCTCCAATCTGATCTGATTCTACAGTTGGATGCCCTTCCTAACACCAACTACTCTGAGAGTGTAGTGGGTGCTTTTTACATGCCACTGGCATGGGGACCAGTCAGGCTCCACTTCAACCTCTATCTCTGTCACACCTTCATATAATGTCCTTTAAAAAAATGCTTTACATATTACTTTAAAGAATTTCTGTATGTCTGTGTGTATATGTATATAAGTATATGTCAAGTCTAGTGGAAGGGATAAAAAAACACTGTGACCATTTGAATTCTCTATTGGTATTCACTGCATTTTAAATGTATCAACCATATGTAATTCAGTGAAATTTCATAACTATTTATAAAGTGGGCCTTCTAATTGTGTTTCTTCAGTTATTTCATGTTTTTTTTTTT
>NC_068982.1:148418687-148421163 GCF_001194135.2 Octopus bimaculoides | reverse complement strand
TTCAGGAAAATCGAATTCAAACTAAATTCGATGACTGGCACCCATGCCAACGTCGTCTCCTTCATTGGACACAAAACTCAGCTTGCGAAAACCTGTTGGGGCAAGCAAAAGTGAAATCGTGATGGCACCTGTGCCCAGCGTTGCCTTCCTGGCACTCGTGCCAGTGGCACATGTAAAGAAATTTGAGTGAGATCGTTGCCAGTGCCGCTGGACTGGCTCCTGTGTAGGTGGCATGTAAAATACCCATTTTGAGTGTGGCCGTTGCCAGTACCGCCTGACTGGCCTTCGTGCCGGTGGCACGTAAAAGCACCCAATACCACTACACTCTCGGAGTGGTTGGCGTTAGGAAGGGCATCCAGCTATAGAAACTCTGCCAAATCAGATTGGAGCCTGGTATCGCCATCTGGTTCACCAGTCATCAGTCAAATCGTCCAACCCATGCTAGCATGGAAAGCGGACGTTAAATGACGATGATGATGATGATGATGATGATGATGATGATTGTGGGTTTAAGGAGTTGTAATTATTGAGTTGGTAAATGAAGATATATTTTGTTGGTTGCATGAATAACTGAAGCAAAACCCATGGACATTTAACTGCAATATTTATTGTTGTACATAAACACAAACTGTGTTGGCCATTCACAGTTAATAATTACAATAACTGCAGACTGGAAGGGAACTAAAACCATGTCGCATTTGACGAAGTTACTTGAGAGATGTTGTGTAAATGTTCAGTCTGTCATAAAACCTGGAGTTGTCTGGAACTCTCAGATGGCAAGAATGGAAGCACATTTCATTAAGCTGCCAAAAGCATTCTGACTGGCAAGAGTAGAGATGTATCAATGAGTCAGCTGCTCTCAGTGCTCTGCAAAGGGTTTAGCCACCAAAGCATATTTTCTATAGAGTACAAGAAGAACATTCTAGAAGATTAAATCATGCCAAGGCTTGACACTGATTGGTTGCTAAATAGACCATGGCTTGACACTAATTGGTTGCTAAATAAACCATGGCTTGATACTGATTGGTTGCTAAATAGACCAGTCACACGAGCCTATTGTGGTTTGGTTATAGTGCCTGATTACTTACCTAGCACCTTGGTCTTGAATCACTGATACAAATCAAAATGGAACAAATGGCTAAGGAATAGGAAAAGGATAAAACATCTGAAGACAATTGGAGATTAAACTGACAGAAATGCAGAGTAGATGCAAATACTGAATCAAAAGGTTTCATCTCCAAAGATGATGTTGATAGTCAGAATAATGTTATTAGTGAAAGAAACCTGAATCTGAAAGGTGCTAAGTGGCAGACAAATTACCAATGAAGCTGAGGAAGACAGAGCTGGATGGGGCTAAAATTTCACTTAAAGCAGTTAGACATTTATATGGCTACATTAAAGATAAAAAAAAAGAAGAAATATAAACACAGTATGGTGTAGCGGGTAATATAGTCGTCTGATAAGAGATATTTATATGCTTTGTATTCCATTAACAAACTTGTCCTTTTTTTAGTGTCATATTTACCTGAGCGCAATATAAGATAATGTTCCATAAAAAAATCTCAGTTATTAATCTATTATATACGTCTTTCTCTGTCTCTTTCTTCCAACCTCTCTCTCTTCCACCCTCTCTCTCTTCCACGCTCTCTCTCTTCTCTCTTTCTCCCACTCACTCTCTTTCACCCATTCTCTCTTTCTCCCAGTCACTCTCTCTTTCTCCCACTCTCTTTCACCCATTCTCTCTTTCTCCTGTGCTCTCTCTCTCACTCTCTCTTCTCTCTTTTTTCCACTCTCTCTTTCTCTCTCCCACTCTCTCTCTGTAACCCTCTCTCTCTCACTTTCTTTCTTTCTTTCTTTCTTCTTGTTCTTATTTGTGTGTGTGTGTGTGTGTGAGCGCATATGAATATACATACCGTAAATCAAATTAAATGCTGTTTTATGTACATTAAGTGAAAAATGACTTACTACAAGTGCAAAATGTGAATATTTTTAATAATTTTATTTGCAGTGACACACGCACATGTGATGAGAGTGATAACCAGAAACAGCAATGTTACCCATCACTATTAGGTGATGGGTAACATTGCTGTTTGTGGTTTTTGTTATTGGTTGTGTTGTTGGAGGTAATTGCATTTATGATCAGAGGCAAAATGATCAGAGACAACACAGGGTCAAAAAGATACCTTGTTCTCGTTACAGCTAAAGCTACGATAATGTGCAGCCAGTATACCTTGTGTGTGAGAGCTGACATTAAGAACAGCATCAAGATAAAGAAACTGTCCCCAAAATTCATTGTACACGTGGGACATGGTCCCAGCTGCATCTTGAAGAGCAGTAACTTAAACTGAGAGCTAACATGAACCATAACAACTTATCCAGGGCACAATAGCATGGGAAGCAAACATAACATGATGATGATGATGATGATGATGATGATGATGATGATGATGATGATGATGATGGTGGTGGTGGTGGT
>NC_068982.1:148416756-148418408 GCF_001194135.2 Octopus bimaculoides | reverse complement strand
AGGGAGGGGGAGGGGGGGAGGAAGAAGAAAGACAAATGAACCACATAGAGTGTCCTTCCCTTCCTTGACTCAATTTGAATTGAGGCATAATGGTGTTGTAGAGTGTTATGACCAAAAGCATTCCAACCATGACCATCCCATCTTTTGTAGTCCGATTTGGGACTACATTACCTAATTTTGCCATGCCGTTTTATGTTTTTAAGACGGAAAGATGTGATTTGGGGTCATTTCATGTGTTAGAAATAGCAGCCAAATTTCCGGATTGCACATCAATCATTCTAGAAAGCAATACATTGGATAATATCCTGACATATGAGGTAACTGCAACTGGAATGTCTCTGATTATTGGTTTGCTTGGCCAGAAGTGGCATAGGGTTATACAACAACAACAAAATGACAATGGTAATTAATAATCAAATTACAGACATTTTCTGAATCCCTCCAAAATCTTGACTCCATTGACCAGGCTCCATTGTCTGTTCTGGGACGGTTTCTACCACTGGATGACCTTCCTAATGCTGACCACTCCATGGAATTTACTGGGTGCTTTTTATGTAGCACAAGCATTTATATATGTGCAAAGGGCTTCCTTCAGTTTCTATCTACCAAATCCACTCACAAGGGTTTGGTCAGCTCAAAGCTTCAGTAGAAGACACTTGCTCAAGATGGCATGCAGTGGAACTGAACCCAGAACCATGTGGATAAGAAGGAAAATTTTTACTGCACACACACACATATAAACATATATATAGGTGCAGGAGTGGCTGTGTGGTAAGTAGCTTGCTTACCAGCCACATGGTTCTGGGTTCAGTCCCACTGCGTGACACCTTGAGCAAGTAGCTTCTACTATAGCCTTGGGCCGACCAAAGCCTTGTTAGTGTATTTGGTAGACGGAAACTGAAAGAAGCCTGTCATATATATATATATATATGTGTGTGTGTGTGTGTGTGTGTGTGTGTATATACGTATGTATTATGTATGTATGTATGTGTGTGTATATGTTTGTGTGTCTGTGTTTGTCTGACCAAATTCACTTGACAACCGATGCTGGTGCATTTACATCCCCGTAACTTAGCAGTTTGGCAAAAGAACTGATAGAATAAGTACTAAGCTTACAAAGACAAAGTTCTGGGGTCGATTTGCTCGACTAAAGAAGTGTTCCAGCATAGTGCAGTCGAATGACTGAAACAAATAAAAGAATAGAAGAATATATATAAATATATGTATAAATAAGATTTTCTCTTATTGTTCTGTTGCAGATATATTTATGTGTCAGAATATAAAAGCAGACTACCGTATGTATGTATATATATATGTGTGTGTATATATATATATATATATATATATATGTATAGGTGAGAAAGTTGGTATGTGAAAGCATGTGGTTGTATGTATAAAAGATAATAAGAGTGAAAAAACTACAGAAGGCTTGTGTTATATGGTTAAAGTATATATTTAAATTATGTCAGAAAAATGTTATAAAATTTTTTTGGTATATAAACATTGTATTTGGAGAAATAACCGGTTTCGTGTTGTCTTTTCAAATTTCTCTACTTCATTGTAACATGTGTTCGCTATATATATATATATATATGTATATATATATATCCTTAGCTGAACAATATTTATGAATTGATTTCCTCTTCCTCCTC
>NC_068982.1:148412562-148416263 GCF_001194135.2 Octopus bimaculoides | reverse complement strand
CTCTCTCTCTCTCTCTCTCTCTCTCTCTCTCTCTCTCCCAATATATATATATATAATGGTTTGGTTGAGAGATTGAAGGATAGCAGAAGGATGGTTCTTAGTGCATATGAGGATGTATATATGCCTATGTGTATAATGAAAACTCATATCAGAGAGATGATGCATACTTTATTTATATAGAAAGTAGGTACCAATATAATGTACACACTTGCCTAAGGCTACCCAAGGCAACCTAAGGCTGCCCAGGCTACCCAAGGCTACCCAAGGCTACCTAAGGCTACCCAAGGCTACCCAAGGCTACCTAAGGCTACCTAAGGCTACCCAAGGCTACCCAAGGCTACCTAAGGCTGCCCAAAGTGTCATACAATGGGACTGAGCCTGAAACCACATGGTTAGAAAGTTTACTTGTCAACCACACAGATATGCTTGCCCTTATTAGTCATATACTATATGTGTGGATATTTATGTGATTCTCTTGGAAGGTTCATTTACACTGGTAAGGTTCTGCATAATAATAAAGGAACCATCATCAGTGGAATTATTTTACTATACTGTAGCCAAGTCCATTATTGATCAGCAACCAAAGGATGTTGATAGTCAGAAAAATAGATGAACTTTTCTGTATTTTGAATTCCTTGTTCAGGATCTGATCTAAATTTTCCTGTCATCCACATAATATTCAATCATCTCACCTCCATTTTTTTCTATTACTAAATATAGCTTACTTCTGTTTTCTTTATTGGGTAGGAGCAATTATTCATTGTTCAATGTAAAGCATAAGATGAGAGTTTGAATCTAGTTATTCTAATCGTCTGGAAACCGTTCAGCAATGTGCAACCAAGAGAATACCCTCCATCAGGCATTTGCCATATTCTGAACGTCTTACTTCCCTGGGTATGGATACATTGAAACTCCGACATCTGGCAGCTGACTTAGCAGACACCCATAAAATTATTAACCATCTTACTAACAATAACTCTGAGCACCTTTTCAAATTCCACCTGTCTAACACCTATGGACATGTTTACAAAGTCAGAAAACAGCACAGCTCCCATGACTTTTGGAAACACTTTTTCACACTAAGAGTTACTGAAGTATGGAACAAACTGCTGGCATCAGTTGTTAGTTGTCGGAGCACTGTATCCTTCAAAGCTTCCATGCTTCCTGAGATTCGTCAACACTACACCTGATTTTCTCCCCTCCATACACCCGCAAGCATGTATCTGACTCATACACTGTTCACTTTCCAGACATTTGTACAATGCTGCATATGCTTTATGCACACTTTTGACAAGTTGTAGTGCACCTGAGAACTGTATACAATAATTTCATTATTATTATTATTTAAAGTTTAGTATTCTGAATTCTATGTATGAAAAGCACATAAAATACACCATTTTGAGCGTGGCCGTTGCCAGTACCGCCTGACTGGCCTTCGTGCCGGTGGCACGTAAAAAGCACCCACTACACTCTCTGAGTGGTTGATGTTAGGAAGGGCATCCAGCTGTAGAAACTCTGCCAAATCAGATTGGAGCCTGGTGTAGCGATCTGGTTTCACCAGTCCTCAGTCAAATCGTCCAACCCATGCTAGCATGGAAAGCGGACGTTAAACGATGGATGATGATGATGATGATGATGAAAGGGTTTTGCCTCTTTTACCTTTGAACAACAAAAGTGTTCAAATATATTTAAAAGGTTTTCTCCAGAAAGTTCGGTGCAGTCTTATTTGGTAAGGATGACAATGATGTCTTTACAAAAAGAAAACAAATTACAGAAATTTATAATGAAATATAAATGATAATAAAAAATCAGATTACAATAACAAGTATGATAATAAAAAAATCAACTTACAGTAACAAGTATGATAGAAAAGAAATAAAAAAGAGTTAAAATTTCTTAGGGTGGTAGTAAACATTTCATTGTGTGGAAGATTTAGCAAAGAAGTTGATGAGAAGTTTTTTTAAAAAAATCATAATTTTCAAAAATTCAAATTATTGATATATTCGCACATCTAATTAATACACTAAAATAAGAATTTAGACTCATATATATTCTTTTCTACTCTAAGCACAAGGCCTGAAATTTGGGAGGAGGGGTCTGTTCGATTAGATCAGCCCCAGTATGCAACTGGTATTTAATTTATCGACCTTGAAAGGATAAATCGACCTCGGCAGAATTTGAACTCAGAATGTAAAAACAGATGAAATACCCATAAACATTTCGCCCAGCATGCTAACATTTCTTATTTCTTTATTGCTCACAGGGGGCTAAACATAGAAAGAACAAACAAGGACAGACAAAGGTATTAAGTCGATTACATTGACCCCAGTGCATAACTGGTAGTAATTTATCGACCCCGAAAGGATGAAAGACAAAGTCGACCTGGGCGGAATTTGAACTCAGAACATAATGGCGAAATATTGCTAAGCAGTTCGCCCGGCGTGCCAACGTTTCTGCCAGCTCACCACCTTTAGACTCATATATTTTAAAACATATAATATATAAGCAAATATATGAATCCATTCTGCTATAGGCAGAAGGCCTGAAATACTTAAAGGGAGGGGACTAGTTGATTATATCAACCCCAGTGCTTCACTGTTATTTATTTCATTGCCCTTGAAAGGATAAACAGCAAAAATCAACCTTGATGGAATTTAAAATCAGAACACAAAGCATTTCATACTGCATACTAACAATTCTGTCAGCTTGCCACCTTATAAGGAAACATAATAATAGTCCTGTTATGCGTGCGTTTCTAAAATTATTCTGGTAACACAAAAAATTAGCAGGATTTTTCATCAAGAGGGAATACAAACTGGTGCTCAAATAAAATGTAAATGAAGTCTTGTATAAATCAGTTACCAAAGGGTAGCAAAAAGAACTGTAAAAATCTCATAATCTGCCACAAGCAGTTTGAGTTGTAAAAAAGAAAAAAAAAAGAAAACAAAGCTCAAAGAACAAAACTTGATAATGAAAATTAATTTTAAATCCACTTAAAAGAATGAGTGTAATAAAAATAATGCGCCATTAATATTCCTAGGGTATTAAAAGCTATTTCATCACTGTGCAAAGTATTTAACAAAGAACTAGAGAGAAAATTTTAAAAACAATAATTTTTTTAAAACTCAGAAAATTGATGTATTTAAATATCTTTAACTGAAACCTAATTAGCACACTGGAATAGGAGCTTAGAGATAGATACTGGAATGACTATAAACAGACACAGTATTAAGCCCAACATGCATATGTTACTGATTGTAGTTTGTTGGTAAGATCAAAGGGATGCCAGGATCCTTTTTCTTTTTCAGGTAACAATGCAGACTGGCTGTCAAATAAAACATCAGTCAGGTATTGAAGTTTTATAAAAATCAGTGAAGAAAAGTCTGAGGCTATTTGAAAAGAATCACAAAAACCATGTATTCTGCCAGCAACATCATCATCATCGTCGTTGTCATCGTCATTATCATCATTTAACATCTATTTTTTCCTGCTGGCATGGGTTGAGTTGTTTGACAGGAACTGGTTAGCTGAAGAGCTGCACAAGGTTCCAATTGTCTGTTGTCTTGGTATGGCTTCTACAGCTGGATACCTTTCATAACACCAGCCACTTTACAGAGTATTCTGTGTGCATCATTAAACATACATATTATATACTCTTTTACTTGTTTCAGTCATTTGACTGCGGCCATGCTGGAGCACCA
>NC_068982.1:148410777-148412229 GCF_001194135.2 Octopus bimaculoides | reverse complement strand
ACGGACTTCCTTCAGTTTCTGTCTACCAAATCCACTCACAAGGCATTGGTCAACCTGAAACTATAGTAGAAGACACTTGCTCAAGGTGCCACGCAGTGGGGATGAACCCAGAACCATGTGGCTGGTAAACAAGCTACTTACCACACAGCCATATATGTATATATAGGAACATGGGCCATGACTGCTGAGGACATGCATACTCTTGCAAGGAATGAAGCCAGTATTCTCCATTGGATGTGTAATTTCAATGTGCATCAGAGTGTAAGCACCCTGAGAGAAAAGTTAAACTTAAGAAAGCATCAGATGTGGTATGCAAGAGAGACGACTGCTTTAGTATGGTCAAGTGTTGTGAATGGATGAGGACAGTTGTGTGAAAAAGTGTCTCGCGCTTGCAATAGAGGAACCTGTGGAAGATGTAGAATCAGGAAGACCTGGAATGAGGTGGTGAAGCATGACCTTTGAACGTTGGGCCTCACCGAGGCAATGACAAGTGACCAAGACCTTTGGAAATATGCTGTACTTGAGAAGACCCAGCAAAACAAGTATGACCATAACTGTGGCCTGTGCCAGTGTAGCATAATTTGCCCATTTAAGAGTACCCTTCAATAAGTGGGCAATAAACTGCACTTGCGACAACCTGTAGAGGCAAGTGATGTTATTGTCGTGGACGATGCCAGTACTGCCTGATTGGCTTCTGTGCCAGTGGCACAAAAAGCACCATTCAAGTATGGTCATTGCCAGTGTTGCCTAACTAGCTCCTTTGCTGGTGGCACGTAAAAAGCACCCACTACACTCTTGGAGTGGTTGGCATTAGTAAGGGCGTCCAGCTGTAGAAACTTTGCCAGATTAGATTGGAATCTCGTGCAGCCTTCTGGCTCACTAGCCCTCAGTCAAATCGTCCAACCCATACTAACATGGAAAGCAGACATTAAACTACGACGACGACGACGATGAGGCTGATGATGATGATGATATATATAAATATATATATATATCGATATATAAGGCAGGGAATCGTCAATTAGTAATAAAATTAATAATTAGCAATTTTGCCGGGTAGCTCAGTATGAAAAAACCTTTATCGGTATATATATATATATATATATATATATATAAACACACACATGTATACATTTCTATATATATTATTAACCACATATACTTAACGTATAGACCTCATATATTTGCTAGTATGTATTTGTATGTATGTATATGTGGTTAAAAAGCTCACTTTGTGCCCATGTGGATTCAAGATCAGTCCCACTCTGTAACACTTTGGGCAAGAATCTTCTCCTGTTGCCAAGATTGACCAATGCCTTGTGAATGAATTTGGTAGATGGAAACTACATGGAACCATCATATATATATATATATATATATATATATTGGTTGGCGTTAGGAAGGGCATCCAGCTGTAGAAACTCTGCCAAATCAGATTGGAGCCTGGTGTAG
>NC_068982.1:148409979-148410614 GCF_001194135.2 Octopus bimaculoides | reverse complement strand
AAGCAGATGTTAAACGAAGATGATGATGAGATGATGATATACAAAATGGGACAAGAATGCAAAACATCCGAACAGTTAGGTGATACAAAAATGGGACAACAAAACATCCAGATAGACAATACAAAGAAAACAAGGACAGGTCATTTGAAGTTTTCTTTCCTCAGCCAAGTACCAGATTATCTTCGCAATTTCAGCTGATTATACTTGAGATTGCTCTAATCTGGCCAGCCCCAAGGAAAAACTAAGCTAAGAGCATTAGATTCCTTGGAAGAAAGCAGCAAATGTATACAAAAACAAGGACGGAAAAAAAACAGACAATGTTACACAAATACAATAAAAATAATAAGAGGACATGACAACAGGTGTCTTTTGACTAAGGACGAAATAAATTAATCTGGCATGTATGGAAATAAAGCCTTACGGCAGGGATACAAGATTTCACAAGCACAGGGAGGAATATCGATGCTGCACGGACAACAGCCGGCCAAGAAAGAAAGACCAGGCTTGATCATCATAATCATCATCATCATCATCATCATCATCGTCGTCATTGTTTAATGCCTGCTTTCCATGCTGGCATGGATTGAATGGTTTGACTGACATATATATATATATAGATACACACACACACATAT
>NC_068982.1:148408472-148409535 GCF_001194135.2 Octopus bimaculoides | reverse complement strand
CAATAGAATAAGTACTAGGCTTACATAGAATAAGTCCTGGGGTTGATTTGCTTGACTAAAGGCGGTGCTCCAGCATGGCCACAGTCAAATGATTGAAACAAGTAAAAGAGTAAAAGAGTAAAAGAGTATATGTATGTATATGTATGTATGGATGTGTATACATGCATATACATGTACATGACTGCATGTTTGTGTGTGAAAATGTGTGTGTCTGCCAGTGTGTGTGTGTGTGTGTGTGTGTGTGTGATTGCGTGCATGCACACACGTACATGTGTGTGTGTGTATGTGAGTGTCTTCTGTTAGCTTTGGAAAAAGCTGCAATCATGTCTAGTTGAGAGGCTTAAGAAAGGTGAAATGTCTCTCATATTCCTGTGAGTCAATGTTGAGACAGCCATCTTGCTCAGCATATGATGCTTTTAACACAACTTGTCTCTCAGCATCATGCCTGTCAATGGTGTATGTACATTATTTATGTAAGACAGATGATATTTATAATTCAGTGCTGTTTCAGTTGTGTGTGGGTGAATTTATTTTAGCCTGGCAAACTTTCTGCAATCATCATCATCATCATCATCGTTTAATGTCCGTTTTCAATGATGATGATGATGATGATGATGCAGAAAGCTTGCTAGGCTAAAATAAATTTACCCATACACAACTCCATGAATATATTATTCCCTATTTGCTCAATATTGAAGGTGACAGATTTCATCTAGGCATGCACCTACATAGTACATATCATTGATAAGCCCCAACAAGAGTGAAATGCATCTAGCATTCCCATGAATTGTTCCCGGGATGATGTTCTGCTTGCTCTATAGTACATGCATACATACATACATACATACATACATACATACATACATATATACATACATGCATACTACATCCACTATACTCTTGGAGTGGCTGGCGTTAGGAAGGGCATCCAGCTGTAGAAACTTTGCCAGATCAGATTGAACTTGGTGCAGCCTCTGGCTCAACAGTCCTCAGTCAAACCGTCCAACCCATGCCAGCATGGAAAGCGGACATTAAACAATGATGATGATGATACATACACACA
>NC_068982.1:148404573-148408462 GCF_001194135.2 Octopus bimaculoides | reverse complement strand
CCAACCCATGCCAGCATGGAAAGCGGACATTAAACAATGATGATGATGATACATACACACATACATACATATATACATACACACATACATACATACATACATACATACATACATACACACATACATACATACATACATACATACATACATACATATGTGCATATTTACATATGTACATACGTACATATGTACATCCAAACATACATACATATATGATGGCTGCAAACTTGTGTTCAAGTATTGATTTTGCCTTATCAAAAGTCTCACACTTGCGAAGGCTACAACCAGCCATTTTTGTAATAGGCCTTAGTTCTTTTTCAAGCAATGCCTGTGCATGATGAATTTTTTATAGTGGAAAAAGTATTTGCACAAATTCAATCCCACTCTTTGAACACAGACAACATAAACTAGAAAAGAAGTCTACTTCATTGAATATTGTCAGTGTCGCAGGTTTTCTCTCAGAGTTTCCCTCTCCTAGACATCCCAACATCACTTGACAACCAATGCTGGTGTGTTTACATCCCCGTCACTTAGCTGTTTGGCAAGAGGGACCGATAGAATAAGTACTAGGCTTACAAAGAATAAGAAAAAGAACTCAGAAATGTTGTCCACAAAGACATCAGATATAAGTCTTATATGATGAGGAAAGGTCAACTTGTCAAAAAGGCAAAAGAAAATCACTACATCAGATCTAAAAGGCTCTTAAACAAACTGAAAAATCCATCAGATTTGATTTGGTTTTTCTCAAACGAGAAAAACTTCGACCAAGATCAAAATGTTAACAGAAGAAATGACAGATGGTTATATGTAGACCCTTCTGAAGTTCCAAGTATTATGCATACAAAATTTCCTGAAATTGTCATTGCTTTAGAGGTTGTCAGCAATGAAGGACATGTGATGCCTCCTTACTTCTTTCCACAAGGCCTTAGAGTTAATTCATCCACCTACATTGAGGTCCTGGAAATAATTGTTAAGACAGTGTATGCAATGGAAGGCCATATTTGTTTCAGTAAGACTCTGCACTATCACACATGGCTCTGGTAACACAGAAATGGATGGCTGAAATTTTTCATGATCACGTAACCCCTAACATTTGGCCTCCTAATTCCTCAGATCTCAATCCATTAAACGATTTCATGTGGAGTGTTGTTGAGAGAGGTCACTGAACACACACATAGTACCAAAGATTCTTTGGAAACTGCCATAGTCAGAGTAATGTCCAAAATGAACCAGGACCACTTGATTCGAGCATGTAGATGATTTAGATCTCATATAGAAGCTGTTGTTGAAGCTGAAGGTGGCTTTATTGAATAACAATATAGAAAAGAAGGTTTATTTTTATCCTCATAGCATGTTTTAATAAAGTTATTATCTGTTACTATATATCTGTTTTTTATAAATATAAATCTGTCCTCAAATATCTTAGCACCCTGTATATATATATATATATATATATATATATATAGATGGATGGATGGATGGATGGATGGATGGATGGATGGATGGATAAATAGATAGACAGATATATATATGTATGTATATATATATATACACACACACAAATACATATAGACATACATTCACACATACATACATACATATATACATACATGCATGCATATATACATACATATATATACATACATGCATATATACATACATATATATATATACACAGACACAAACACACACACACATATATAATATATGTATATATAGAGAGGGAGAGAGATTTAGCTGATGTTTCATGCTAAAGAAGGGCGTACTTGATGAGATAAGTATAGATCTGACAGTCTTATTAACTTCATGTTCATTATATTGCCATCTGCTGAATTTAGACTGTACTTAATTCCTGTCAGATGCAACTTAAACTAATCTAAGTTCTAATAGTTATAAGTAAAAGATTTTTCCACAGAGATCAACGGGTGTTACTGAAACAGTCATACTATAAAACTTTAACTCTGTATATTGAGAGAAGTCGTTTACATACAGCATTATCAATAGAAGAATTCTACTCAGTCGATGACAATAACTAATGATAACAAATAGGAGAGAAAAGAAAATACAAATATATATATAGATAGATCAGGCATATCACCTAGGGCAAGTGTCTTCTGCTATAGCCTTGAGCTGAGTGAAGCCTTATTAGTGGATTTGGCAGATAGAACCTGAAAGATGCCTATTGTATATATACGTGTGTGTGATTGTGTGTGTGGGTGTGTGTGTGTGTGCGCGCGTGCCTGCACATTGTAGTCTCCTTGCATGATAGTTGTAAACGTATTTCAAACCATGCAAATGGTGTCTTCTGTGAAAACATGCCTTGTTATAGTGAAATATTACCTACCTTGGAAATAAGTGAGGGTAAGTGACAGGAAAGGTATCTGACTGTAGAAAATCCACCTCAATAAAATTCTATTTGACTTATGCAAGCATGGAAAAGTGGAAATTAAAAGGAGGATGAAATATAATGCATTCAGAGTATTCTAATTCTTTATGTCAACGATATTGAAATACATTTTATGGAATTTCAGAAAAAGTTTTATAGCATAAAAGATGAAAAATTGAAAAAAACATACATCTTCAGCTGGAATAGAACATATTCTGACCTCTTCTAAAACACAACAAATTTTCCATTGTTTTCTGATCCCATATCTGCATTTAGTTCTACTTTCTAATTTCTCTTAAGCTGATACTTAAGTATTAATAAATATCTTTTCTTTTATTCATTTTGTTTTTACCAAAATTGAGTATTTAATGAGGTAACAGGGAGTATTGCTTTACAAAAGCTTTTAAGGTTTTTAAATCTATAAAAGCTGGTAAACCAAACGAACATTGTGATAAACAAAACCATAATTGATTCTTCACCTAACCGTAAACATTACTCTCATTAGTCATTAAAAGATATCATTAAAATCACTTAATAACCAGTTCAATAGCTTTTTAGTTTAACTATAGATAACAGGGAAGGCTTTTTTGATAATATTTATAAAACTGCTAAAAGGTTATTAAACTGGATTGTCATGAGTTTTTAATGATGTACAAAACAACTTGTTGATTATACAGTCTACTATGGATCTTCCTACAATTGCTTTGTTGTTATTGTAATCACCGAAGTTGTTATTACACTACAGTTGTTAGACAATACCAGAACTATTATTGATTTTTTCATCTTGTTATTGTCATCATTATTGATTCCTTAAATTGGCACGAGGCCACAACTTTGCAAAGTCTGGAGTAAAATCAACTCCGTTATATCACCAATGCCCAATTCATCAACTTTGGACAGAATGAAAGGCAAAGCTGATGAGATTGAATTCTGTCAAGGGATGAAATTAAACTTTAAACAAAGATCTGGAAACACACTGTATCCATTCAAGAATATACAATAGATTATTTCTTATCTGTGAGTAGACTATGTGTCTTCTATTCAAGAAATAAGTGTTCCATTCACACAAGGGAAATATATCTCACCAACTAGCAGCTATATTAGATCTGATGGATACATATTTGTTCTGTGCTAAATGAAGGCATTATTATTATTATTATTATTATTATTGTTCAGTAGTTTTATTTTTATAACGTGCTTTCACTTCACTACCGAGCGCAGCTCTGTGCACCTTGAGTATGTGCTGTGGTTTGCTGTGGTGCTCTTATGTTTACTGTATTGAAAGTGTTTTGCGTAGAATGTGTGCAGTACCCAGTAGTGCAATTTTCTGTATGCTATATATATTTGTAAGTCCTGGTGTTTTTGTTATGTATTTGTCTGAATATTTTTTTATTATACCTAAGGCACCTACTATGATAGGAATTGTTTCTGTTTTTAGATTCCACATTCGAGTTATCTCTATTTCCAGGTCTTTGTATTTTGAAAGTTTTTCCATTTCTTTTA
>NC_068982.1:148400675-148401114 GCF_001194135.2 Octopus bimaculoides | reverse complement strand
TTATTATTATTATTATTATTATTATTATTATTATTATTGTTATTTTTACTTTTAATCTGCATGTTTGTTACAGTCACTTGCTGAGACACACCCAGCAACCTGGGGTGAGTGAAGGATAAGAGATATTAGATTTACCTTATTTACAATTGATGGATATTTGTCCTCATCTTGTTTGTTGTTAACACAACGTTTCAGCTGATATACCCTCCAGCCTTCATCAGGTGTCTTGGGGGAAATTTCGAACTTGGGTTCTCATTCCTAAGGTATTTTTCGATGCTGTTTTCATTATTATTATTATCATTATTGAGTGAGAGAGCAGTGCATGCTATCAAAGTGACACTGGGGTAAAATATACGAAGCCCATTATACCCATCATGACTACCCATCTGATAAGGGTACACCAGGCACATGCATCACAACAATATGTGCACGACATGGT
>NC_068982.1:148392819-148400665 GCF_001194135.2 Octopus bimaculoides | reverse complement strand
AGGTGGGGCCCAGTTAGAATTTTCTTCAGGTCGAGTAGTCCATCCCACTCAAAAGGTCCCTGAATAAGGTTTGTTTAAGGATGTTGAGCAAAACACCCATGTTTCCAAAGGTGAATTATTCAAACTCCAAAGAATTCCTCTTAACATGCTCCCCAACTACTTCTGCTCATGATCAGAGATGCACATATCGTCAGCCACCAAGGGACATGCTCAACTGGTTAAGGTCAAACAACTGACAAGCAAATCTGTAGTATTAAGCAGAATATTTGCTGTAGCCCATCTTTTATACCAAGACAAAACCATGTACATGATAACACTTCCACTCAATTAAGATCAGAAGCCATGAGAGCCACTGCATCTGGTAAGGTCAAACAACTGACAAGTAAATCTGTGGTATAAAGCAGAATATTTGCTGTAGAAGCCATAAGAACCACTGCCTGGTACTGCATCCGGGCATTTATTATTATTATTATTATTATTATTATTATTATTATTATTATTATTTAGTAGTAGTAGTAGTAGTAGCAGCAGCAGCAGCAGCAGCAGTAGTAGTAGTAGTAGTAGTAGTCTTTTAACTCAGGTCTTGGAACTACTGCATGAGTAGCAGGCTTTTGCTACTTGCAGCCTGAAAGTATCGTGCCATTTGTTCTCTTCTGCAATCTAATACTTTCCTGATGATTCTAGCTGTGCCAAGGAGGCAAACTGTTTCTAACAGCCCTACTGGACACTCTGTTTCCATTTTTCTTTATTCTTATTCTTCTTATCATTTCAGTTATCTTCCATTGCATGCTCTTACTTTACAACCACATACATGCCTATGTACCTTTGGGTATAAGCTGTGCTTTTACTTCTGTTTTTCATTTGTATTACAAGTACTCCACATGATATGTGCTCTGTGCCAAGCAGTACTATTGATGTATATTGTGTATGCATATTGTTGAACATCTTTATTATTACTTTCACTATTGGTTAGAGTTATTTCACAGCAGGTTAGAGAATGCTAAGTTACCAAACGTTTGTTAGCTCTTTAGAAAAGGGAAATTGAAGTTGTTTCAACAAATCAAAATTGTAACTTTCTCAGCAGAAATATTTCACCTTCATGGAGCATAGTTTTCTGCTGCATCTGCTTGCATTATTCTTTAACTATTCTTTTGTCCCTAATGAGTCAGATCACTTAGCTTTCAACAAATCAATCTTCCGTCAAAGCAGCCAATTAGAATCAACACAATCTTCACCTATCTATTTTTTTTTTTTTTTGTTTCAAGCTTTTTAATGTTAACTGACAATATTTTCTCAATTTCACTTTCTGTTTTTCAATAATTCCTTTTTTTTTTTACTGAAGCCATTTATTATAAAAAATCCTTGCCCGTTTTTTTTCAGTTCCTTTTTTATAAATAACTTTCATAAGGACATCTGATTTAGACACAAAGCCGACATTTATGAAAGGAAATAGTCAATACAGTTGACTAGTATTTTATATAAAATAATTGTTATAAATACTATATAAAAAAAATCAAGTATTTTATATAAAGTTCCAATTGATATTTATAATAAAATACCAGTTTTGTACTGGTATTTTATTTAATCAATCCCAGAGGGATGAAAGACAAAGATGATCTTGGCAGAATTCCAACTCAAAGAACCAGGACAGATACTGCAAAAATTTCCCCAATGTTTTAACAATTCTGTCCAGCTTTCCACCTTAAATAGCCTCTGTAATGACAACTACATTGCATAAAGAATTACACAAAGATTTTCATAGAACACTTATTTAAAAAATTTAGGCAAATTTTAGAATTTGCTTTAAAACATAAGTCGTTTGTAATGTTGGTAATTAAAGAATATCTTCATATCAATTTTTTTCTTATAAAGTAAATCATTGAACAAAATGTTAGGCAAATTTTAAAAAAATCATGACATATCTGTTGCAATATAAGCCTTTTCTTTACTAAAAATGGCAGATGTTCTAAGTGGAGCCACAGAAGTTTAGAAAAGTTGTAGCTACATCTTATACACAATTACAGAATTTTGCAATAAATTTCACTATTCTAATAGTTTTCTATTTTACTGAAACTTTCAGAGAAAATCTGTTGATCATTTTTTAAAAGGTCAAGTTTATTATTTTGATATTTATAATTAGATTTTCATAATATATATAATTACATTTCACTGTATGTTCAATAACATTTTCTTTAATGCAACCTTATTGAATTACACTTAATTCATTGTGCCTTAGACTGTGCACAATTCACTGTATTTTTCATTTATAAAAAGATCCCCTTCCCACTTCTGCCCAAGACTGAGAAGAAACTAAGTGGACAGCAATGATTGAGATGGTCATAATATAGAAGAACATCAATAGAAGTTCATTGTAATATCATTTATTTTACAGTTGACATTTTCTCCTTAATTGAAAACACTGAAGTAAGATTTTATAATCAAGATAAAAGGAACAAGTATTTTGGTTTTAAGTTAAGCACTCTAAATGGAATTGCTTCCATTTCTTGGATACAACACCAGAATACAATCGAAATGGATTGATTATTGACTTAATAAATATTAGTTGATACTCTGTCATCTCTGGTACTCAAGTTTAATTTAGTGTCATGGGTTTCTCAGAAATAATTATCGCCATAAGTTAATAAAAATTATTTGTGATAATTTATATTGCAATTCAAATTTTTCAGTGCTTAATCACAATCAAAATAAGTAACACACGCACACACAAACACACGTGTGTGTGTGTGTGTGTGTATATATATATTTATATATATACATACATACATACATATACACACACTCACACACATATATATATACATACATATATATTCCAGCATAGAAAACGGATATTAAATGATGATGAAGATGATATATATATATATATATATATATACAAAAGTTTCTTTTAGTTTTTGTCTCACAAATATACTCCTTTTAATTAACCCTGGGTTAGAATAGAAGCCACTTGGCCAAGTGCTGCAGTGTGTCTGATCTCATAGCTATGTGGTTGGAAAGTGAACTTCTGAACCACACATGTGTATCTGTTTTTGTGTCTGCGTGTGGTGTGTATATATGCATATATATCTATATAATGTCTGTGTGTTTGAAAGATTTACATGAATTAGAAATTATTGATTATATAAAATTTTTAAAAAAAGCAGAATGACACAAATCTTTTAGAAAGAAGTTTTCACATTGGGTGTAAGAGCTTTTTCTTTTTACAGCTTTTCAAACACACGTTATGAATTCATCAATATAGAGGAAGTTGTTTTTAAATTTTCTATTTGCATAAACATCTAGATATTCACTGCATGGAACATTTCTAAGAGATGAATCTTTGACTTGTTGTTTATGTACTCTAACCCAATGTGTTAATTTTGATCATATATGGCTGATATAATTTTCATTGCATTGTTGTCATGTGGTGTAGCTAATGAGATTTTTTGTTTAGCAATTCATATTTGCATTGACCTTCAAATACTTCTATTTCTTAAATCTTTTGGTCATTCGCTGTTCAACTTTTTCACATGTCTCATAACAAAGGTATATATGTATATACACATACATACATACATACATACATATATACATACATACATGCATGCATACATACATACATACATATATAATACATACATACATATATACATACATACATACATACATATGTACATGCATGTCAATGCAGATAAAACCTGTGTGTAATAATTATTAAATATCAAAGGTAAATTATTTCCAATTCCTGAAAGGGTAGAAAATCAGAATATTTTGAATACAGCACTCAAACCAGAGCTTGCAAGCAGGCAAAAATGTTTTGATTCTACTACTATTGACCCTGTGGATCACCAAGAATGTAACAGATGGCAGGAAAGAAAGTGACATCATGATTCAGCTTGTATTCATTTTCAGCCAGGTAGACTAGAACAGTGTTAAACTAAGTGCCTTGTTCAAAAATACAATGTGTCACACAGCTCAGAGATCAAACTCATGACTTCTCAACCAACCTTAACAAGAAAGAAAGAAAATAAAGAAGCAAAATAAAATTAGAAAACAGTAGAATAATTTTTTAATGGAATATACTTTTCATCTCACACCAGGCTTTGTCTAGTTTTACTAAGTACTCAGTGCTAATGAGCTAACAGCATATTTCTGTAGTAATCAAAATTGTCAACACTTGGTTATTATAATGGCTTTTGCTGAAATAGAATCTTTGTAACCCGATAGAAGGTAATTAGTGGAATTTACTTCATTATATGTTTTACATTGACTTATTTGACAATGACATATAAAGGAATCATCTTAATGAATATTCCATAACAATCACTTGAATTAGATAGCAAACATCATCAAATCTGTAGTAACAGTGTGACAGCACGGTTTCATATCTCAGTCAAAAATCACCTTCTTTTGCTGTTAATAACTATGAACTAGTCAACAAGGAAGCCATTAAGCTGTATTGTATTAGTGATGTTGTTGCTGTTGTTGTTGTCATCGTTGTGATCATCATCATCATCAAGGCAGTGAGCTAGCAGAATCATTAGCATGCCAGACAAAATGCTTAGTGGCATTTTGTCTACTTTCAGAGTTCAAATCCTGCCAAGGTCTACTTTGCTTTTCATTCTTTTAGGATTGATAAAATAAGTACCAGTTGAACTCTGGGGTTGATCTAATTGACTTATTCCCTTGCTGAAATTGCTGGCCTTGTGCCGAAGTTTGAAACCATTATTATTATTATTTTATTTTATTTATTTATTTATTTTTTTACTATTATTATTATCATTATTATTATTATTATGATTATGATTATGATTATGATTATGATTATGATTAAGGCAGCGAGCTGGCAGAATTGTTAACACACCAGGTAAAATGCTTTGTGGCATTTCATCCATCGTTATGTTCTGAATTTAAATTCTGTCAAGGTCCACTTTGCCTTCCATCCTTTTGGGGTCAAAAAAATTAAGTACCAGCTGAGCACTGGGGTTGATGTAATTGACTTGCCCTGCCCCCAAAACTGCTGGTCTTGTGCTTAAATCAGAAACCATCATGGTGTTATTTTTCTGATAGTTATTTTAACCCCAGGCCAGTCCTGATTGAACTAAATCTATTCCAGTTGTCACCAAACCATTTTTTTATTTACTTATATTCAGGAAATCATGGCCACATTATCTCTCATATGTCCTTTTTCTAAGACGGCATGATGTGATTTGAGGAAGATTCAACTGCCATTTCTAACAGGATCAATGACCATATAGATCAGTGTTTCTCAAACTATTTTTCCCCAGATCCCACTATAACTTTCCAGAAAAATGTATGTCCTACCAGTGGTTGGCAAAAACAACTTTATTTATAATATTTTATAATGATTTATCATCCTTAAAGAAATATCCATGCTAAGGCATTAAAGTAGTATTATATTGTAACATACAACCTTCACACAGTATGCTTGACTCGAGGGATTGGTTTTAACTAGGCTGAGTATAGGTGTAATATGTTTGCTGTGGAAAAAATAAAAGATTTTCATAATTCCATGTCTACTAAAAAAAAAGGGAAAATATTTTGTATCCCATGCTCCACCACAATTTTCCCTAGCCCTACCAGTTGGGCATATAATCCATTTTGGGAATCACTAATATAGGTGCAGGAGTGGCTGTGTGGTAAATAGCTTGCTTACCAACCACATGGTTCTGGGTTCAGTCCCACTGCGTGGCACCTTGGGCAAGTGTCTTCTACTATAGCCTCGGGCTGACCAAAGCCTTGTGAGTGAACTTGGTAGACGGAAACTGAAAGAAGCCCGTCATATATATGCATATGTATATATATGTGTGTGTGTGTTTATCCCCACAACATCGCTTGACAACCAATGCTGTGTGTTTACGTCCCTGTAACTTAGCAGTTCAGCAAAAGAGAGCGATAGAATAATTACTAGGCTTACAAAGAATAAGTCCTGGGGTTGATTTGCTCGACTAAAGGCGGTGCTCCAGCGTGGCTGTAGTCAAATGACTGAAGCAAGTAAAAGAGTAAAAGAGTAATATAGACCCTCTCTCTCTCTCTCTTTCTCTCTCATTGCACTGAGCTGTATGTGACCACTTCACATCAGCCAAATGTCTGTCAAATCAAACCCTCTTAAAAAAACAAGAAGGACACATTTTATAATATAGTCCCAGCATGACATCATAGTATGTCTGAAAAATTGATGCTATGGGCATGGCTGGAATGCTTTTGATCATAGGTCTGCTAGATTATAAAAATCACAACAGCCCATGTCAAAAATACTCACATGAGTGTTGGAACAATTTTAATTCCCAGAACAAGTAAACCAAAATTTAGTGCTACTCAAATATAGGTTTCCTAAATCTAACTCCTATGGCAAATATTTGTGCAGTTTCATCCTTGGGCAAGGTTTGTCATTTTACTTGTCCACAGGCTTTATTCTAGTTAAGAAATCATTATTAACGATACTGTAATTAACGAGAAGTTGTCATTAATGAAGTCTGTGAGCTTGTGTAATTATAGGTGAAGTTTGATTTGTTCAAGACTTAATGAGATAGATGACTACTACAGTTACACCACCGCCGCTACCATCCACCACACCTCCACCACAACATCCACTATCACAATCATCACCACAACCACCATTACCTCTACGTCCACAATCACTCTTGGTTCCACTTCTATTACCAATGCTAACACTACCACCACTCATATCACCACCACTACCGCCACTCTTTTCACCCCCCCCACCATCACTACAACTACCACTAAAACTGCTACTTCCATGCCATTACCAACACCACCATCACAACTACTTCTACATCCACTAACACCTCCACCAATATCCTCACCCTTTCACCACTTACATCGTCACCACCACCACCATCATCATAGCCAATATGATATTAATAAAAGCAACAGAAGCCATAACAATTCAGAGAGGGAGCCTCTCTGGAGTTACAAGACCTGCTAGAAATAGCAACCAAATCTCACTCTCAAATTAATCCCTGCTATCTTAAGAAAAGAAAGGAGAACATTAGATGTATTCCAACAACATCAACAACAAAGACACCAACAACAAAAACATTATCTATAACAACAACAATAACAGCAACAACGAAACAAACTATCACAGGTAACACCATGAACAGGAAGGGAACCGAAGCCAATCATTAGAATAAGGATTAGCTACCTGGGATTACTTAACAATGACAACAACCACAGTGGCAGCAGCAACACCAATCTCAAAGTGAACAGCACCTTTGTGCCATTTACAAAGACAATCACTGTTATAGCAGCACAATGGTTAATGTCAAGAACCGGAAGAGAACAAGAAACCAAACACTGAAATAACATTTAGGTACCTGAGGTTATCCAACAATAGCGACAACAACAACAACAACAACAACAACAGCAGCAGCAGTAGCACCCACCAATCCCAAAGTCTTGTGCATCATTCACTCTGTTCACAAAGACAACAACATCTATAGTGACCTGGCCATCACAGCTCACTTCAAGAACAGGAAAAGAACAAGAGACCAAACTACATGGAGTTGCCCAACAATGGCAACTCCAAAGTCAATTCTTTCACACCAACAATAAAAGCTGTAGCAATGTGTTAATACAGCAACAACAGAACAACCCAACCAGAACAACGACAGTAACAACTCATGAATTTTCTTACATTAACAGCTGTTGTAGTTATTGTTAAAGAAGTCTACTTTGATCTGTCCATCAACATTCCTACCCCTGTCTGTTTTCTTTCTCTTTCTCTTACTAATGCTCTTTCTTTCTTTTTCTCTCTTTCTTTCTTTCTCTCTCTTTCTTTCTTTCTCTCTCTTTCTTTCTT
>NC_068982.1:148392438-148392700 GCF_001194135.2 Octopus bimaculoides | reverse complement strand
TCTCTCTCTCTCTCTCTCTCTCTCTCTCTCTCTCTCTCTTACTTTCTCTCTAGTTATCCATTCATCTATAGATTTATGTTTCTCTTTATTCACTCCCTTTATATTATTTCCCTATCAGTCAGTGTTTTTCTTATCTTTTTGTATCTTATGTCTATCTATGTGTTTTCATCAGACACGACAGACATGAATACATGCACATACAAATGCATACATACATATATGTGTGTGTGTGTGTGTGTGTGTGTGTGTGTGTGTGTGTGTG
>NC_068982.1:148391896-148392428 GCF_001194135.2 Octopus bimaculoides | reverse complement strand
ATGTGTGTGTGTGTGTGTGTGTGTGTGTGTGTGTGTGTGTGTGTGTGTATAACAAACAGATGTATTAGTTTAATGCTCGGGAATGTGAGAAAGTCTTTTATGTTTCGAGCCTATGCTCTTCAACAGAAAGAACACAAGGAAAATAAAAAATGCTTTTGGAGCTAGCGGTTGATTGTATATATATATATATATATATAATAATACAAAGAATATATATACATGTATACACACATATATGTACATACTTACATCTACATGTGTATATACATGCATATCAAGGTACAGGACGTTAGAACAATAAACTACAGACAACGGAACGAACACATAGGAAAACGGAAAGCCCCTTGGAATATCCCTTCATCAGCTGTCTCTATTCTATCTAGACGTTTCGAAGACCAGACAGGACGTACTCTAGAATAGTCTCTTCCTGAGTAGTGGATCAACCAACTACACAGAGGATTCCAAGGTGGCAAACACAAACCAAGACAGGAAAAAATGGACAGTGAAAACAACATTCAAAAGCCGTACGGCC
>NC_068982.1:148391251-148391806 GCF_001194135.2 Octopus bimaculoides | reverse complement strand
ACGCCTATATGTATAGGTGCAGGAGTAGCTATGTAGTAAGTAGCTTGCTTACCAACCACATGGTTCCAGGTTCAGTCCACGCACCTTGGTCAAGGCATTGTACTATAGAGTCAGACTGACCAAAGCCTTTTGAGTGGATTTGGTAGATAGAAACTGAAAGAAGCCTGTCATAAATGCATATGTTTGTGTGTCTGTGTTTGTCCCCCCCCCCCACCATCACTTGACAACTGATGTTGGTATGTTTACATCCCCGTAACATAGTGGTTTGGCAAAAGAGACCAATAGAATAAGTACAAGGTTTACAAATAATAAGTCCTGGGGGTCGATCTGTTTAACTAAAGGTGGTACCCCAGCATGGCTGCAGGCAAATGACTGAAACAAATAAAAGAAAATGAAAAGAAATATATATATATGTATGTATATTACGTAAGTACACACACACAGACACACGCACACACACACACACACACACAGACACACACACACACACACGCACACACACACGGACACATGGACACACACATGTGCACATATAAAAACAGAGAGCGGACATAT
>NC_068982.1:148390752-148391241 GCF_001194135.2 Octopus bimaculoides | reverse complement strand
CACACACATGTGCACATATAAAAACAGAGAGCGGACATATTTGTATATGTGTGTGTGTGTATATATATATATGCATGTGTGAGTGTCTGTGTGCATGTGTGTATGTGTATAGTGTACATAGGTATGGAAAAGAAGCTCCAGTGCCAAAGGATGAGAGTTGTTTATGATTATTGCAGCTAACACCTCACACGTTTCTAATCATCAGACTGTATGTATGAGGAAATATATAAGATAAATATCACATAGTAATCTAGTTTTTCAACCTTTTCTGTGGAACATAAACTGAAGCAAATATATCATGTATCTATTTAAAGAAGATATTTTGATAGGTTACATAGCTAATTGGCTACTCCTCAGATGATAAATTACCCTCGTCCTTGAAGAGAATTTGATAGCAATCACTATTTAAACCAAACACAAACCAGTACTGTGCTGTATGTACCAAGCTATATTACATACCCTGTATTCATCAGTGGCATAATTACATAA
>NC_068982.1:148388112-148390322 GCF_001194135.2 Octopus bimaculoides | reverse complement strand
ATAATATATATTTATATTTACATTTATATATGTGTGTATACATACACACACACACACACACATATATTTATACATACATACATACATACATACAAACATCATCATCATCATCATCATCGATTAACGTCCGCTTTCCATGCTGGCATGGATTGAATGGTTTGATTGAGGACTGGTGAGCCAGATGGCTGCACCAGTCCTCAATCAAACCGTGAGCCGGATGGCTGCACCAGGCTCCAATCTAATCTGGCAGAGTTTCTACAGCTGGATGCCCTTCCTAACGCCAACCACTCCAAGAGTGTAGTGGGTGCTTTTTGCATGCTACCAGCACAAGGGCCAGTCAGGCAGTACAGGCGACGGCCACAATCAAATGGTGGTTTTTAATGCCACTTGCACAGGAGCCAGTCCAGCAGCACTGGCAACGACCTCACTCGAATGTTGTTTTTCATGTGCCACTGGCACAAGTGCCAGTACGGCGACACTGGTAACGATCACGCTCGAATGGTGCTTTTTATGTGCCACGGGCACGAGAGCCAGTCAGCGGCCCTGGCAACAATCATGCTCAGACGGTGCTTTAACGTTCCACTGGCACGTTAAACATATAATTATAGATATAGATAGATAGACTGAAGGATAGATAGGTACATACCCAAAATATCAACAAGGGAACATCTAACAGATTGCATAATTTGTTAGAGATAGAAACCAACTTTCCTTCAAAATAACACTTTGAGATCTGAAAAATGGAAGGACACATAGACAATGAAGTCCAAGATGGACTTGACTGAAAAGTCTTTGATCATAAGTCTTCTCTGAAAAGAGAGACTTAGGACTGACTAAATCTACCTGATAGCCCTATTGTATGTTATGCTAGAATAATCACATTGATGTGTGTATTGAAGTATTAAATATTTTAGAAGTTCTGGTATTGCTATTGACATAAATGTGGCTGTGTGGTAAGGAAAGTTGTTTTCTAACCATGTGATTTCTATTGTAGAAAAATAAAAAGAAGCCCAACACACACACAATCATGCATATATATATATATATATATATATATATATATATATACATACATACATACATGCATACATACATACATATATATATATATATATATATATACACATGTATATATGGGTATAGGATGTTACCAACAGTAAACAACATGAAATACGAAAACAAATGAGTTCAATACGCAAACAACGAGACAAACAAAAGGAAAACAAGACAAGCAACACAAAGAACAACCCTTCATCAGTTGTCCGCTGTCTATCTGCTCCTAAGTTAAGGGTACACTTGTCTGTGGAATGTTCAGTCACTTGCTCTTTGATTTCATTTGTGTGTATATTGTATATTTAGCTGGAAGCCACTCAGTAGGATATCAATTTTATAGTAAAGCAGGGCCTGCTTAAATATATTTTTTTGAGTATCTTTCATCCTTTTGTAGGATTTCTTTTTCTTTTTCTTGCTTGCTTAAATAAGTCAATTCAAAAGAGATCTTTTACACAAATTTGCCAAGTAGCTACATTAGATATTGTTCCTAATCAGTGATAAAATGGTTCTAGTATTCTTGCTCAGGTATATGTAAGTTGTATGAGAACAAGAGTTGTCAAAATCCCAATGTTATATATATATATATATATTTGATCACTTATAGAGATGAGTATCACTTTATTAACAGTGGCGCCACATTCAGAAACAACAATAATAGTGTAATATAAATGTTTTCTCTACATCCATCATCATTACTATTTTTAAAAAAATAATAATAATGTAATTCCTTTGCTTCTATTTCAAACATTTAATTTTGGAGAGAATTTTTTGAGGAAGTGCAGCTCCATTGCTTTTCAGAATTTTGAGTCATCTCTTGAACATTTGTTAAAAGGGAAGATTTTGAACTTTCCTTCACTGCATATTTCTAGATGCTTGCTCAGTGGAATCTTGCTCAATTCCTCTTGTCTGATGTGTTGTCTGTGGATTCTTGCACATTGGCATAGGGAATTGTTTGTTTCACCAATGTAATTTTCTTTGCAGTTGGGGCAAGTAATGCAGTATATGAGATTCTGCATCTTACAGTTCATATCTGCATTTACTTTGAACAAGAGTCTGCTTTGATTTTGATTTTGTCTTGATGAGTTCAAAAACTGAATGAAAGTGCTAATAAAGAATTATCCAAAATTCTGACTGCCTCCATTTTCTCAATATATATA
>NC_068982.1:148386041-148387795 GCF_001194135.2 Octopus bimaculoides | reverse complement strand
GGGAGGAAGGAAAGATGTTTCATATATTTCACAGCAGCAGAGGAGACAACAACAAAGTGAATGTGCAGAAGTGCATGCATGTGTGTGTGTGTGTGTGTGTGTGTAAGTATGTTTGTGTGCTATTAAAGCATTTGGCACTGTTGAGAGTGCATTTGTGTATACATTTCATTGTCGATGTTGTATTATGTTGTTGTATAATGTGTCTGAGACTAATCTGTATGTATGTACGTGTGTGAGTGTATGTTTGTTGTGTGTGAGTGTGTTTGTTGTGTCCATGTGTGTGTGTCTGTGTGTGTCCATGGAGTTAAAGGTTTCCAGTGAGTCAAAAACAGGTTAATTACATTTCTGATAGAGTGACAGAGGATTGTGTAACTTAATGGAAAAAAAACCCTCATAAAGTATCTTTATTTGAAAGCAATGCTAGCAAATGACACTCTTACATGTAGGCTCCTATAACACCTGGATGACTATAACCAACCACACAACTGTTTACCAATTGTAACATGAGATTAAATAAATATCTGGTTATGGTGGCAGTGTAGTAGCAATGAAGTCATTTAGCCTTAAGTCAAAGCTGATTTAGGAGCCCTATGATCAAAAGTACTCCATCCATGACCATCCTGTTTTTTTTTGTTTTTTTTTGTAAGTATAGTGTATCCAGGATTACATTAAGGAATGTTTTTGCTTGTTTAAAGATGGTAGGCTGATATGAAGGAAATTTGGCTGCTATTTCTAGCACGTCAAGTAGATGCAAGATATAAGATACATCACACTGGTTGATGTAGAGATATGCATGACTGATGACGAGTGATTAGTGACTATAATTGTAACTAAGTAGATATTTGATGATGTTTTGAATGTTGTTGTTGATAATTCTGCAGACAAGTACTAATATTTGTGGTTATTATTTTTTGCTATTTAGCTGGTGCTTTTATTGTTTATCCGCCTCTTAGCTCTGATTTATAACCACGAATGTTTCAACCATAATCATCCTACTTTAATTTTCATACATAATGTGTACATAAAGGATTGAGCTTCCACTAAATTGAGATTGTATTGAGATATTTCAAAGCTTGTAACTAAAGTAAATGAAAAGATAGGAACATGAAACTCCATGTGTTTATTTGTCACAGGAAACACAAGGCTTTTATTCAGCATGCATTATGTGTATAATTGACCAAATATGACTGAAGATGTCTGATCATGTTCTCGTTACTTCATCCAAGCTGACGGACCTAAATTTCTTCCTAATGGCAGTGTTCAATGTGACTTTACTATTGTGAGGTGCTGTAGTGGATTTGTCCTCAATGATACCCTACATCCCAAAGTCCCATGGATTCAGATCTTGTGATCTATGAGATAAAACTTCTCTGTAGACAAAGAGCAGAAGTTTTACCTTTATAGTAGAAAGTGGGTTATACATCTTTAGATGTATACCTGACTTTCTTACTATAAAATTAGAATATATAACGGAACGCTGAACTCCAGACTATCAACTTAAACAACATTTATTCAGGTGGTAAATATATACGTCTTAAGTTCTTGTTGTTACAGCTTCTGTTGTTGGGACGTTGTTATGTAGGTGTGAGCGAGCTGTCGAGCGTAAGTCCGAAAGATGTAGAGAGACAGCTTAACACGTAAAGAGGCTGTCTCCAGAGTTCGAATGTTAGAGACACTCTTGACACGTCCATTGCTCTATGCTTGCCAGCAAGAAAGAGAATGAATTGAGCAGGAACGCTTGGTTGTTTAATTCT
>NC_068982.1:148378895-148385302 GCF_001194135.2 Octopus bimaculoides | reverse complement strand
CGCTGGTGGCGAAAAAGCTGTTTGGTGATGAGTGTTTGAAGAGGTACGCTTTTACAGACAGTCGACAGACAAATCTCTGTACGACCATTAGCGAAAACCTCGAAGAAAATTTTTCTTAACCCAAGATGAAAAAACGACCGTGCGAACTCAAAAAGGAGAAATGGTGACGAATGGAATAACAGAGGACTCCTTTTATTTAAACGTGTCACATGGTCGAACACCAAAAATATATATCAAAGATGATATACAAGTAATTACGTTATACTACGAACATTAGTGAATTCGTAAATACCAGTAATGAGACGATAGAAAAAAACAACGGTATGAAATGAATAACAAGAGTTATTGTGTGGTATAAAAGATGCATGTGTATGTGAGAGTGTGAATGCGACACATATAAAAACATAATAAAAAACAGGCCGTATTTGTTCTGTAGTCAGGTTCACCAGTTATAAGTTGGTAGTCCAGAATTCATGCTGCGTTTCTTCTTCGTCCGGGGTCACCACTTTAGTAGAAAGTGGGTTATTGCAGCTCAGTGGGCTGCGTGTTCGAATCACGTCCGGGGTCACCACTTTAATAGATTTGGTTATACATCTTTAGATGTATACCTGACTTTCCTACTATAAACTTAGAATATAACGGAATGCTGAACTCCAGACTATCAACTTAAACAACACTTTATTTAGGTGGTAAATATATACATCTTTAGTTCTTGTTACAGCTTCTGTTGTTGGGACGTTGTTATGTAGGTGTGAGCGAGCTGTCGAGCGTAAGTCCGAAAGATGTAGAGAGACAGCTTAACACGTAAAGAGGCTGTCTCCAGAGTTCGAATGTTAGAGACACTCTTGACACGTCCATTGCTCTATGCTGGCCAGCAAGAAAGAGAATGAATTGAGCGGGAACGCTTGGTTGTTTAATTCTACGCATGCGTGAGACTACGCATGCGCACGGCGTTACTACACCTTCAAATAATCTTGAACACATTTTGAACCCTGTGCTATTACAGGGATCATAGACAGACATGATATCATATGAATCATAACATTTCACATCAATCATGACAGTCCACAACATCAGAACTCTATCGAGGATGTTCAAATACTCACTTGTGTTGATATTAAGGACCAGCTTTTATGAAACGAGGTGGTATTACACCATTGTTTGTTGTAAAGATTCCAAAACACCATCACCACTCTCATGCCTTATCAGAAACAATAATCCTGAAATTACAAAAATGATTACTTGGTTGATTACAAATATCTTTTTCCAACAAAGTTTCTCAAATACCTTCCAGTGAATTTGTGATACTTGAGAAGCTTTGGGACTTTCTTTCAACCCTAATCACTTTGGAAAGGCTGTATGAATTTATTATCACCAGCGAACATATGAATTTATACTTATGCTGTCACTTTATCTGTTCTAGTTATTATATTCCTGCTCACATTATGGGTTTTGCAAGTTTGTCATTCTGATGGGATCAGTTTGCTGTGGATCATCATTTTAAAGTAGCTGGAAAGATGTGTTCACCTGCAATCATTATAGGTAAAATGAGATGAATAGGGAACATCTGACACCTTGAGGTCAGCCAAAGTATTGCAAGCTGTTACCTTTCACTGTATAGGTAATGAGGTCACACTGTTCTCATCTGTTTTCATTTAGTGCAATAATAACATTTTGCAATAATAACATTAGGATTCCAAAACTCTGGTGCAATCTATTAGAATCTATAGCATGTGTGCATACATACACACACACACACATGTAAACAAAGCTAATATCTTAGACTCATCACATACAAACTCATGATACTCATGAAAGTATAACATTTTTTAAATGGTGTTAATTTAAATACATGCTCCTGTATAGGACTATATTATCCAATATATCCCTTTTTAGAAAAAAATGCATAAGTAATTTGAAAGAAATTTGAATAATATATTCCAACATTAACATTTCATCTGAGTTTTAGATATACCATGTCTGGGGTTTCATTATACAATATCATCTTTATTTTAAAAAAAAAATGATAGGGTGTGATTTGAGGGAGATTTGACATGTATTACTAAGTTACCACTCAGAGAATTTCTTGTTGGCTCATAGGAGATTGTCATGTGTTATGTGAGACATAAAGGAAAAATGGCACTTTGTTGATTATAATGACAAGTGTTCCAGTTGGTCTGATCAATAGAACAACTTGCTTATGAAATTAACATGCAAGTGGCTGAGCTATCCATAAATGCACACACTCTTTATGTAGTTCTCAGGCAGTGTGGCACAGAATGTGACAAGGCTGACCCTTTAAATTTGCATATACAACCCAATTTTTGCCAGCTGAGTCGACTGAAGCAAAATGAAATAAAGTATCTTGGTTAAGACAAAACCTGCTGCTGGCTATTGAACTCATGACTTTACAATTGTGAGCTGAATAACCTAACTACTAAGCCATGCACCATAATTGTGATAGTATAATATAAGAGAACCATTGTGATGATGAATTTGATATATCTACATCTAAACATTGAATCAAGAAAGCAACAGGTCACATGATCCTTGTGAAGACCTATCAAAGAAATTTTGTTGTAATGTCAGTTGTGTTATGTTACATTGTAAGGATGCTTCAAATATGTTTTTTATGGGTTAGTATAATCTGAACGATTTACTAATGTCAATTTTAAATAAGATAGTGTGAGAGTATGTTTATTCTTTTTTTTTGTTGTTGTTGTTGTTGTTTCATATAGAAATCCATGCAATGTTTGCGTTATTTTCATTGTTAGTAGTAGTGGCATTATTTCAGTTTCTGTTGTTTGGCAAACATGGCTTTGAAAGGAAGGGGATGTAGTGGACAAAAGATGGTAGTGGATGAAGGTGGAGGAAGGAAGAGGAAACAAAAAAGAGAAGCTTTTAAGGAAAGCAAATTACAATGATGCCAAAACAGACTAATAAAGAAAAAAATAATGCAACTTCAACTATATTGAAGAGTGAAAAGAAAATGGAGAGTAGAAGGAAGAGGAGGTGGAGTGAAGCAGAATGGTTCAAGATTTTTTCGAAAAATGTTAAAAGAAAGAATCAAAACAAATATTGCTGCTAATCAAATGTGACAAGCAAACAATATCTGGTCATAATAATGTTCAGTAAAGTAATTTGCCTGAAACAAAGGAATCCTCGCGTTGTGCTAGCTGAGATTGTTCATATCTAGACATACTGATTGGGTATTAATTGAGGTAAACAACTGCATACTGACACAAGTAAACAATTGTTCCTTAACACTAATAAACTAATGGACAGAGGCAATGGTAAATAATGGCCTGTACGTAATTTAATTTTGGAAGGAAATTCTGAATGCTTTATTTTCCTAAATGTATTTTCATAAATCAAAATATATATATTTATTTTTAAAAATAGGTTTTTGACAGACTTCTCCAGTAGTGTTAAAGTCCATAAATTTTAGAATTGGAGGAAATAGAAGTTGTGATGTTTATGTTGTTTTCAAAATCCTTAGGAACACAAGTGAACTGAAATAGCTACAAGCTAATTTTTTATTACCACAGCAGATTTCAGATATAACATTTCTTGAGAATAAAGTATGAATTTCTTATGTAAGTCTATCTATTCTAAGGATTGTAATTTGAACCACGTTGGATCTCATCAGCTTTTATTTTATGATTTAATCTATTGAGGCAGAGCAGTATTCATAACATGTTTCACAGTCATCAACGACTAGTGGTAAGTTACCTTCAGGCCAGATACTTAACCTGAATGTCTGCACCAGAGTGGAGTCTGTTAAAGGTACCCAACAGCAATTAATGGCAAGGTGGTGGTGTTAGGCTGGATAACAAATTAAGTATACTATAAAAGAACTCCTACAAAAGGCCTCCACATAGTTTCTGTTTACCCACTTACATTTACAAGCTTTTAGTCAACCTGAGACAATTTACTTAATTCTGTATAACAATGTATTTTAAACCTTGCTTTTAAGTTAAAACCAAGTTGACGAACCCAACATGTTCACTTTAGGTATTATAATATCCAAATTGTATTAGTGAAAATCTTTATCATATAGAATTATTTAATTTATATGGCATTAGGAGTGGCAACCAAGCCAAATCAGACTGGAACTTGGTACAGTTCTCCAGCCTGCTAGCTTTGGCCAAACCATCCAACCCTTACCAGCATGAAAAACAGATGTTAAAGGATGATGATGATGATGATGTAAGGTGTTACATAATTTTTCTTATTCATGAATTGCTAAAACTGTATCATCAGACAATTTATAATGGATATTAACCAATATAAAATGACTTAGTATGACTGATATAAAATGTATTTCTAACTACATCGAAATAAAGATCCTTTGTTTGAGCCAAAATTGTCTTAGACCTAAGCTAGAAATATTTTCTTATGAATAATTAATTATTTCATATGACATCTGATGTGATGTTCTGGTGACATTGTTGCTTAAATCAAATATAGGAAATCTTATTTTGGCAGCAGGCTTATGAGATACTACCCTTCATAAATTGAGTCACATCACTCAAAAATATAATTTAACAAATATCATATGTTGTACAGAAAACACATTGAGATGGTGCTTTTTTACATGCCACCGGCACAGGAGCCAGTCAGGTGAACCTGACATCGACCACACTTGAATGGTAATTTTTACATGTGTTCCTGATTTAAATATTAGATTTCTAAGAAAATTATCACAACCCCTCTAAAGATCTAACACCCAGGGCCAGATTAACACCCATACGGGCCCTAAGCACTTAAGAAATTTTGGTGCTTCCATATACATGTAATTCAAAATGTAAACAATAATAAGTCATAAAATACATCTTTATTTTTTTAAATGAAAGAAAGCTAACAGTAAGATGGAAAATTATGCTTATTTTTGTATACTTCCACTTTATTTATATTTGAAAAGTTTTCTCCTATTTTGTTAATTGCAAAGTCTTTGATCAGATCCTCACCATGAGACCATGGATGCTTTAAAATTATACTTCCAATCATATAAACCACTTCAAATATTATTTTAGCAAGTTTAAAGTGATTTCTTTAGTACTGTGAATCATTTACCATTCCTGTGATGCCCTCCTTTTTTTGATGCCTTGAGCAAGTGCTCATTTTGCTCAACGGTTAATCTAGCGCTGCCAACACCCCATTTCCCGTAGTGCTCCTTGCCATTTTCCCCATCCTTGCAACTTCACAATGTCTTTTGAAAGACATGTCACTGTCCAGGTTAAGAAACACTGGTTTGGTTTAGACAATAATGACAAAGTTCATATGGTTTGCTTTAGAAAATAATGCTATAGTATAGATAATATCATTTAAGTAGTATAATTCAGATGGTATGTTATGGTATTGCTTAGCTGGCATTATTCCCAAATTCTTCTTAGGGTGCACAGTAATTTCATGTAGATTTCATGTAAATGGCCACCCATCACTGTATTCAGCTCTGGTTTAGACAATACTAATACAAATTAAACTAGCAGCTTCAATCACTCAATGAGTAGCAAGAACCAACCACTCACATCTAATATTTCAATAAGTAGCCACATCTAGTTAATTTTCTTTGAGAGCTTTTAGAAAATTATTTTCCTTTTATCAATGTTTCAAGCCACCAATTTAATATTGGTTAGTTGATTTTGTGAATCTAACAATCTCATGGCACTCATAGACAGAATCTATAGCACCCTGATGTAGCATGGTTGAATAATAGAAATAATTTGCAGAGTAATAGAATAACTTATACAGGTTTGATAACAAAATTCTATTTATGTGGTTGTAATAGAGTTGAGACTACAGTGTTACACACTTGTGGTATAATGCAACAATAATGCACACACTAATGCTACAATGTTACATTGTACAGCATATTACGCAGTAATTCTACAGTATTATACAGTTGTTGTTTAGCCCCAGTCAATCTTTGTTGAGTAGACATGTGATCAAAGGTATTTCGACTGTGATAACAATTTCTTTTTCCTTCAAACAGTAAGTTGCAGGTGTGGTTGTATGGCAAGAAGTTTGCTTCTCAACCATATGACTCCAGGTTCAGTCCTACTGCAATGACGTCTCAGGCTAACTAAAGCTTTGTGAGTGGATGAGTGGATTTGGTAAATGGAAAGTGAAAGAAGCTTGTTGTATATATATATATATATATATATATATATAGGTGAGAAAGTTGGTATGTGAAAGTACGTGGTTGGATGTATAAAAGATAATAAGAGTGAAAAAACTACAGAAGGCTTGTGTTACATGGTTAAAGTATATATTTAAAGTATATATTTAAATTATGTCATACAAATAATTACAGAGGCATCAAGCTGTTAGATCAGGTTATGAAAGTTACAGAGAGGGTCATAGCCCAACTAATTAGGGAGCGAATCAATTTAGATGAGATGCAG
>NC_068982.1:148376449-148378860 GCF_001194135.2 Octopus bimaculoides | reverse complement strand
ACAAGCCTTCTGTAGTTTTTTCACTCTTATTATCTTTTATATATATATATATATATACATATATATATATATATATACATATATATTATATTCCAATGACAATGTAAACTTCATATAATCAAGGTATCTTTGGCCTGAAGAGTAGCTTGCAGTCTATTCCATGTTTGGATAAATTACTACTTCCAAGGTTCTGCTAGCTATGAAACATATGTAACCTGGATTTTATCTGCTTCATTTCCTAATTTTTGAATGTTTATTCACATACACAACAACCACTGTTGCTAACCATGAGCTATAACGTTAGCTTTTTTTCAGTTTATCATATTCCGATACACGAAAAATTCACAACCTTTTGAGCCAATAAACCACTATTGTTCCTGAAAGTTGTTTTTTTTTTATACCTTCTACAGATTGTTTGAAGTCCCACTGACGTTCTACAACTTGATCCTTGGATCTTACATTTACATGTATGTGTGTGTGTGTGTGTGTGAGTGTGTGTGTGTGTGTATGTGTTTGTGTGTGTGTGCTTGTACATGTGGGGTCCTACTTTACCTCCACTCTTTCTGCCCTGTCAATTATCCCCATCCCACAGCATCTCATTCCTTAAACCTCATCACTTCTCTGACTATGGTACTATTCAGCTGCTGTAGTCAGCCGAGAGCAGAATACACACTTACTACATCCCTTCCCTTTTGGTTACCTCCTTTTTCCTACTGGAACCACTTCCATTTTTCATTATCTTCTCTGCCCCCACCCCTATTTCCACCAATCACCTCCTTTCTGTGCCTTCAGTTTTTACTCTCTCTCCACTCTGCTAAATTCCTTCCTTAACACCTCTCTTATCTGCTACCACTCTCAATGACCTGAAACATCTACCATAGAAGCCCACCGAGCCACTGCTGTGTCTCTCACCATCACTTGGTACAGTCACCTTTACCCCATCTTTAACCATCTCTCCTCATACTCGTATGAAACTTCCCTTCTTGTCTCCCCCTCCTGCTCACTCACCTTGTCCAATCCTCCGTAGCACTTAACTTATACTCATCCCTACCCACTGTATCTTGAAAGTATGACACATCTCCACCACCACCACCACCACCATCACCGTCCTCATCGTCAGTTAATGTCTGTTTTCCATACTGGCATGGGTTGGACAGCTTGACAGGAACTGGCAAGACCAGAGGCCACACCAGGTTCCATAGTCTATTTTGGTTGGGTTTCTACTGCTGGATGCACTTCCTAATGCCAACCACTTTACAGAGTGTACTGGGTGCTTTTTACGTAGCATCATCACCGGTGCTTATTATGTGACACTAGCACCAACACCAATGCTTTTTACATGGTACTTTAGTCTTAGGACATCAATTCTTTTGTGGTGGGCATGGCTTCTTGAGTACAGCAATGCACTACATATCTCAGTCCTCTGTCATCTTCATAATGCTCAATATTTTGAGATCTGCCTTCGAAACTTTGTCCTATGTCTCCCTGGGTTCCCCTTTTCCACAACTTGCCTCCAGTTTGAGTGATCAGCATTTCTTCATGCCACTGTCCTCATCCGTGCACATCACATGACCAAACCAGTGAAGCCTTCTCTCTCATACACTGCATATAATTCCTCTAATGCCTAATGTGGAATAAATTGTTTCTGCTGAGAAACATAGCAAAACGCTTGAACCCAATATGAACTCAGAACCTATGAATAAACAGTCCAATATCTAATCTATTTGACCAATTTTTTGATTAATCTGAAGACATTTCTAGAAAGGAAGTAATATTGGCATAGATTTTTAAGATTGGTTTTTGGTCCAACAGTGCTCTGACGTGGATTTAGGGAAGAACAGACTGCACTGATCTGACAAAGATGAAGCTGGCATTGGTGAATTATTGGCAAAGGTTAGATAGAGTTGGCACACGTTAGAAACAGCAGACCTGAATATGTAGAATTTGGCAGGTGGTAGATCGTTTTGGTGTAAGTTACATGTCTGTCAGCATAATGTAGATACTGTTATCATGGGTTACATACTACAACTAATAATAATAATAATAAGATAAGCAAAGGAGAAAATTTCCTACTCTTAAATTGTCTTTCTTTTACTCCTTTCTCCTACTCTCTCTTACATGTTTTCTCTTCATATCTATCCCTCCATGTATTAGAAAACAATTAATGTGTATGTATGTTGATATGTATGTATGTATATATGTGTGTGTGTGTGTATATATATTCACACATATATGTCTATGTGTGTGTGTGTATACATAAATACACACACACAACACACACAACACACACACATATATATGTTTGATACATATACACACACATGTGTATATATATATATATATAAATACACACACATATATAAACACATACATATATATGTATGTATGTATATATATATATATATATATAT
>NC_068982.1:148366943-148375837 GCF_001194135.2 Octopus bimaculoides | reverse complement strand
ATATATATATATATATATATATATATAAAAATATATATATATATAACATATATACATATATACATACGTGTGTGTGTGTAAGCCATCTAAGAGTACATCCAGCCATAGAAAACCGTGCCAAATCAGACTGGCACTTGGTGCAGCTTTCCAGTGTGCTAGCCCAATCAAACTGTCCAGCCCAGACCAGCATATACAACAGACGTTAAATGATGATGATGATGATTAAAAGTGAAGTTCAATCTTGCTTGCAATGTTACACAGCCCAACTGGCATGTAATGGGAAGATACTTTGAAAGTAAAGTGCCCCTGAAATGAGAATACGAATGGAATAAAACAAGTTTCACACAAATTGGACCATGTATGTATATGTATATGTATATCATTGTCATCATCATCATCGTTTAACTTCCGTTTTCCATGCTGACATGGACTGGACAGTTTGACTGAGGTCTGGAAAGTCAGCGGCTGCACCAGGCTCCAATCTGATCTGGCAATGTTTCTACACTTGGATGCCCTTTCTAACACTAACCACTCTGAGAGTGTAGTGGGTGCTTTTTACGTGCCACTGGTACAGGAGCCAGTCAGGTGGCCCTGGCATCGATCACGTTTGGATAGTGCTTTTTACATGCCACCGGCATGGGAGCCAGTCAGTGGGTACTGGCATCAGCCATGTCCAGATGGTGCATGTAGAAAACTCCGAATGACCCGTCCTTGTTTTCTTTGTATCATCTGTCTGGATGTTTTGTTGTCCCTTTTTTGTATCATCTAACTGTCTGAATGTCTTGCATTCTTGTCTCATTTCTGGTATTCATTTATATATATATATATATATATATATATATATATATATATATATATATATATATATATATATATAACAAATGATAGAGACAGAAAATTGAATATGTGAGAAACTTTGTTGCACACAATGATCATTTTGATTCATCTTGTGCTGATCCCTAATGGGTAGGATACTGTATGACTGGTTGTGGAGCACCCCTTGGGTGCTTAAGAGTGTCATCATTTGATTTTACAAGGGGTACCTCGTTAAATAACCCTGTTTCACTCAGTTTTAATACAGCATGTTGTTAGTGAGTGTAGGTTTTAGCCCTTGTGCATATACATATACAGCATATGTACATATATATATGCATGTATGAAATATGTGCGTGCGCATGTGTGTGTTTATGTGCACACACACACACACACACACACACACACATTCATCCATAGAGAAAGAAAATAATGTACACGTGCATGTATATATGTGTATCTGTGTGTCTTAGCTAGCTATCAAACATGCCTAAGGCCATTTGGGAATATTGCCCTCAACACTCATGTACACACACACACACACACACACATAAATGCATTCATAATTTCCTTGTTTTTTATGTTTTTTTGTAATGATGTTGAATTCATATTCTTTATCACTCTGTTTTCCCTCTCTCTTTCTTTGTAAACACACACCAACACATATATGCTACATATATATATTTGCTATTATATGTATGTGTGTGTGTGTGTGAGAGAAAGAGAGAGAGAGAGTGTGTGCATGCATGCATGAGTGTGTTAAACTGTGTTTGTGTGTGTGTGTGTGTGTCTGTGTGTGTGTGTGTGTGAGTGTGTGTGTGTATGTGTGTGTGTGTGTGTGCGTGTGTGTGTGTGCGTGTGTGTGTGTATGTACTGTAGAATGTGGCTAAGCTTTTCATATAAAAGCAATATAAAAGTAATGTGCATAATAAATTTCTTTCTACTAGAGGCCAAAATCTCAATGTCATAATTCCTGGCTGGAGGCCAAATTTAGAACAGTTTTGAAAGTACAGTACAATCCATTGCCAAAGACAAAACAGATCACAGGTTGCTGCTATGTGGTTGCTAAGCCTGCTAGAAATATCAACCAAATCTTTAAAGCATCACACCTTACCATGGTAAAAAAGGAAAGTAGAGCAATTCTAATAAAATAGTCCGATATATACTTTATCTAAATAAAATAAAAGATGACTATGACTGAAATGTCTTTAATCATAGGTCTAGTATGTCTCAGGTTCAAATAGCATCAAGAACAAAGCTGATGATATAATAGTAACCACAATGATAATGATAATATATGTTTCAAACTTTAACAGAAGGTCAGCGTTTTTAGGGCCACTTCACTGCTATGTTATTTTACCAAGCTCAAAAGGATGGAAGGCGAAGTTGAAGTTGATGAGATTTGAACACAGAATGTAAAGAGCCAGATGAAATGTCTGCCTGCCACATTAACAATGTTTCAAATTTTAACACAAAACCAGCAATATTAGGGAGAAGGATGTAGTCGATTATACTGATACTAGTACTTGACTGTTACTTATTTTATTGACCCCACAAAGGGATAAAAGGTGAAATTGGACTTGGCACAATATGAACTCAGAATGTAAAGAGCTGAAACAAATTCCCACAAGATATTTTTTCCAGCATTCTAATGATTTTACTAGCTCATTAGTGTAATAAGGAAATACAGCCCTCTAGCTACTGGAGGACATCTTAATATGAACTGGCAGAAATACCTGTCGCTGACTGGGTTCAGAAAAAGTCTTCAAAAATTATACCCTGATTTATGAAAGTTACTGCTTCGATATTATTGCCAGGTTTCAGCCCCATAAGTTATAATATTTTACTAATGGGTCTGCTGATAGTCAGTCTCTTCAGCTCTTTCACTTTTCCTATGCTGAGATTGCTTAGGTAGTCCAAATCTAATTTTTTTTTAGAGGCATTGTATTAGGGTGAATTAATCTATAAGACAAGGGACTTAACTCATGTTAGCAAACTTATGGATTTCACCGTCGTGAAAATTGATAAAAGTTATGGTTGAAAAGTTATTTTTACCGCTATCCGGGGTGCCTCGGGAAAAATAAGTTGACAAAAGCACAGCCATGGTTGTGACCAATGTCCTCCTAAAATTGGAGTGACATGTGTGCTAATTTGTGGACATGCATAAAGTACATTCACGTACACACACAAACACATCCTGCCTTTTATAGATATAGATTATTTCAATTTCTACTGTCACCAGTGCTATCTTAACACTTTAGTATTCAAATGTGTCATATCCAGCCCAAAAATTCTACCTGTTTTATGTTCAAAATGACCAGATCCAGCTTCTCACACCTACCCTACAATGTCATTCTGAAAATAAACAATCACCTCATCAAAACCTTGAAGCTACAAGATAACATATGATTAATTCAAAATAATGTGAATAGATAATCATTATTTTTAAGAAAGAAATCTGAATGCTAAAGGATTAAGGCATTAGTATACTAATCAGTCACCCACAATCCTACAAGACTAGGGGCCCCTGTGGCTGTGTTGATAGGGGCTACAGTACATTGCTGTACATGGGGTTAAATCAGCCCTGACTGTCATTGCCAGGCCTTTTATATTACTTTTATATTAAAAGCACACGAGACTTTTGTTGGCCCAGGGTTACAGTTGCAGTCATTTGCTCAAGGTGTTGCTCAGTGAGACTGAACTTGAAACTGTATGGTTGCAAAGTAAACTTCTTAATCACACATCCATGTTTACACACACACACACACACACACACACACACACACACACTCTCACTGCTCATCCATACATAAGCTTTCCTGCCTACAATGCTGCAATTTGTCTTTCTGGTGCCATGCCAAAAAAATTTCCACCAAATATGCAGAATTCTCTCTTCCCCTATTTCTCAACCATAATGGTTCTGTGAGCATCACCTCTATTGATAAAAACCTCCACTTTTACTACCCACCACATTGTACACAATTAGCAAATCTCTTCTAAATTAATCCCATCCCGCTCCCCCATCAGGCCGGTACCCTAGCATATATACCATGCCAAGAGTGGCAGTACAGTCAGATGTTTGAAACTTATTAAAGTAGAACACTATCTGACATTACTGAATAGAGTAAGGGTCTCACACATGTGATGTAATAGGGTAAAGGGTAAAGACCCCCTTTGGTCATTACTGACCATGGGATTGCACCTAGAAAGTTACCCTCCAAGGCACAAGTCTAGGCAAAGTTGTTTATGGAAGACCAGCAGTCACCCATGCATACCAGGTTTCCCTCTCCATGCCACTGATGTTATCCAAGGGAAAAGCAAAGGCTGATACAGCTTGGCCCCAGTGACGTGACAACTTATATCTACAGCTAAGTGAACTGGAGCTATGTGAAATAAATGCCCTTCCTAATACCTAAAACTCCAAGAGTGTAATGAGTGCTCTTTATGTGCCACCAGCATGGGTACCAGTTATGTGACACTGGCATTGGCCATGCTTACGATTTCAATTTGTTTGACGAGTTTTCTCAAGCACAGCATATCTCCAAAGGTCTCAGTCACTTGTCATCGCCTCTGTGAGGTGCAATATTCAAAGATCACGCTTCACTTCATCCTATATCTTTCTGGGTCTACCTTTTCCACAGATTCCCTCCACCATTTGAGTGCGGCACTTGTTCACACAGCTGCCCTCGCTCATACACATCACATGACCATACCAGCACAGTCATCTCTCATGCACACTGCATCTGATGCCGCTTATGCCTACTTTTTCTCTCAAGATGCTTACACTTTGTCATACATTGTACATCCAACGATTCATACTAGCTTCATTTCTTTCAAGCCTCACACACACGAACATGTATGTATGTATGTGTGTATGTATATATGTATGTATGTATGCATGTATGTTATGTGCAGCTGAAGTACTATTAGCATAGTATAGTAATCTGTGTATCATACTTCAAGCAGATACATCATTGAATGGCTTATAAATTGTGAAATTCGTCCTGAGATAGTATATCTTATAGACATACAGGGTTAAAATCATCAAAATATATCAAGCGCCTGTGAAAACCGGATAGCCTTCGTCGTGGTGCTGCTAGATGTGCCTTTCTGCCTCTTTGTACTTTGTTAGTAGCAAGTATTCACTGACAACTGCATGCTAAGACAAAATCTGCCATTATTGATAAAGAAAAACAATCATTGTTTTCAAAAGTAGTGATTGTTGCTGCTATTTTCGTTTAACCCCCATAACAAACTTAGCCTGGTCTAGCAAACCTAAGAGAAAATGCGTTTCAGTTATGAGCATTCTGTTTTTGTACAAGTACCACTACATTATCCCGTATCCTTCGTTGTTTTTTAAAGATATTAAGGTGTGATTTGAGCAAGATCTGCCTGCTTATTTTAGCATGTCAAGAAATTATTTAGAACTGTTAAAATGATATTTGCTCATATTCAGAAACTAATTGCTATTTTTTGTATCTAAAACACAGCAAAAAATATTATGGTGGAATTGATGTGTAATTAAGGGACTAATAGCACTGGATTACATAAAAAAAAAGACAAAGATTCTTTGAATACTAGAGATGGCTTATAGTATTAGACATTTTTTGAGATTGTCATTTCTGTTTTGAGAAAGAAATGTCCTGACTTGAAATTGTAGAACTTGCCTCTTCTCACAACACACAATCTTATCGTATACCATGAATTAATCTGTAATAGTTTGTATTTGTTTTGCACGATTCTTTATGAGAATTCGTGTGTTGAAGCATATTTTATTGTGTGTTGGGAGAGTCATTCTGTTTTAATGCCTTATCAATCAACACACTCCGGTTCAATTTCCACTCATTTACTTATTTATTTTTTCTAAAAGTTTCGTTGTTTCTTGCAACTTCTTCAATAGTGGTTGACTCTGTCCATTATCGGAACTGCGTTGACTCTGTCCGTTATCGGAGCAGCTCCGATAACGGACAGAGTCAACGACAATTGAAGAGGTTACAAAAAGCAACGAAAATTTTAGAAAAAAAAAATGAGTGGAAATCGAACCGGTGTGTGTTAATTAATAAGGCATTAAAACAGAATGACTCTCCTCTGACACAATAAAATATATATGCATTTTATCGAAAATATTCCTCTGTTTGTGCTTTTCTTTCGAGCAGTTTTGCATATTTTTATAAAATGTAATAAATGCAACGTTAAGAAAAAGATGAAGAATACAAGGGAGATAATTTGAGGAACCTTTAATCTAAGGGGAATAATAAGTCAAGGGAGACAATAAGAAAGGAAGGGAGATAAATATGGTAAGAATGCGAACATGTATTAAATTACTTTTAAGTTAATTGAAATTTACAAGATTATATACGTTAAAAATAAAATTGTTATACCTTTATAGATGTAAGGAATGAAAGGTTGTGACCTCTGACCTTTAACGAGAGGGAAAATTGAGGTTCAAAGCATAAAAAGGGAAACGAGATCGTTAAGTGGTTCTCCGAAGGATGTATTGCTTGAATTATTTGAGGAAACTGTCGAGAATTTTCATGGATGCAAAATGTTACTAAGTAGGCAAAATTAAATGCAAGGGTGAACTATGTGGAACTAAGGTACCTGAGATTATTCTTAATAGTACAACTAGTAATAATTGTTATTATTTACCTCGAAGTTAGCCCTGAAGAATGCTTCAAATTTGTGTCTTCAGGAAAATAAATAAAAGAAAATAAAATAAAGGCGAGATTCTAGATATTACATTTCTTCTTCGCCCCCACCCAATTTAATATGCATGCATACACGCGCGCGCGCACACACACGTACACGCACCTCGCCACAAGATATATATATTCTTTCTACTTGCTTCAGCCACCAGACTGCCAGACTATGTCCATGCTGGGGCACCGCCTTGAATTTAATCAAAAAATTTAGTCGAATGAATTGACCCCAATACTCATGGTTTTAAAAGTGTGGTACTTACTCTATCGTTCCTTTTTGTCGATTCACTAAGTTTACGGGGATGAAAACACACCAACATCGGTCGCCAAGCGGTGGTGGGGGGACAAACACAAACACAAAGAGACAGGAATAATACATACATACATACATACATACATACATACATACATACATATACATACATGCATACACACACACACACACACACACACACACACACATACACATACACACACACACACACATGCATGCACATATATATATAATGTAAAAGCATGTGATTGTTTTCGATTTCTTTCCTCCATCGTCTTGGACTTTCCTGTTTCTTCCTGTTTTCGATGAAGAGCTATGCTCGAAACGTAAAACTTCTACTCTTTTCCTTCTGAGCATCTAATTAATACATTTCTTGTGCCACGTCCGAAAACGCAATAGAAGAGAATAAAACATTCGGACAGATAGGCGGACAGGAGAAACAACAATTAAAAGGGCAGACATAAAAAAGACGGGTCATTTGTAGCTTTCTTTCCTCTGTCCAGTATACCAGAAGTCCTTATTGTTTCGGACAGTTACACTTGAGACAGTTCGAACTAGTTGCCCCCCCAAAAAGTCTAAGCTAAGAGCATTAGACCTTTTTGTTAGAAATCTAGACATATCCCGCTTACTTAGCAATTCTGTCAAGAAGTCCGATAAAATAAGTACCAGACTTAAAAATAAAAAATACTGGGTAGATTCGTTCTAAAATTCTAAAATTCTTCAAGGCGATGCCCCAGCATGGCCGCAGTCTAATGATCACAATAAGTAAAAAAAATAAAAAATAAATAAATAAAAGATAGCTGAAATGAAATCTATCTCCCTTAAGTATAAAGAAAAGAACAGCATAATACTTAATATCAAAATTCTTCTGTTTCACCAATTGAAAATGGTAGTGGCATTGGTAGAATCGATATACATTGCTGTATTTTTTCCTGGCACTCTAGTGAATTTCATTTTTCCTGGGATCATTAAATAAAGAACAAATAAGTGCTGGGTCCATCTTCTCTCCCTGAGTCTATCATTTTGGTGGTTCTACTACAATCAGGAGTTCTCAACCGGGATCCATATAAGATTTTTTGGGAGTGGGTGGATGGGTGGGGATCCATATATGCAATATAGTAAATTGGGAGTCTATGGTTATTTTTCAGGGACCATGAAAAAACTATGCTTCAGACCAGTAAATTTTATGTGCAATAAATTGGTTATATATCTACAATATGCAAGATATTTAAACAATTTTTTATACAATTCTTAATAACATTTAATTATAAAAATACTTTAGGGTTTATTAAACCCGGAATGGTGATGAGGGTCTACCCAAGTAAAATATGATTCAACGTGGTCCATGCGTAAAAAATGGTTGAGAATCCCTGTATTAGATGAAGTGTCAGTAGAAAAGTCGAGAGAAGTGTCTGTGCTTCTGTTTTTTATTTTTTTTTCACGACAATATGGTCCCTTAAAAACACTTACGAAATGTTTGAGGAGAAAATAACAGCCGTGAAATATTTTCAAAATTAAAAAAATAATTGTAAAATAATTTATTTTTGCTGATGTCGCCTGTCATGTCTTTTATTTGCTTTTTGCTTCGTATAAGGGACATAATACATGATATATTAACGAAATTATTTCCCTTCGATTATATTGATATAAACAATTGCAGCGTGAAAGATGTTTATAAGCTATTTAAAAACATAAAAACCATTAGATTTACTTCAACATTAAAATTGAATTTGCCAAAATATTTTCGTCGGATCTATTTTAAAACGGGGGCGCCAGTATTTTCTTAACGAAACACTAACGAAACACTTTGAAACTTGGGACACTGGTAGAATGTGTCATATAAAACATCTTTTACTCTTAGTCTTCTTAATAAAAAAAAAGGAATTCGCAAGTTATTCCATGTTAAAGTTGTCGTATTTCTGTAATTTCAACCAATCACTGACGTCTATTCAGCTTAATAGACTTACTGCTGGGCGGTCATAAAAATGTTATTCCCTGTGACATATTTCATCCGGTTTAATCGTAATTTATACGCATATATTGTTTATATAATAAATTACGCTGTGCGTATCTATGTGTGTAACAATTTTAGAGTTCGGATTCTAGAG
>NC_068982.1:148364641-148366474 GCF_001194135.2 Octopus bimaculoides | reverse complement strand
GAGAGAGAGAGAGAGAGAGAGAGAGAGAGGGAGAGAGAGAGAGAAAGAGAGAGAGACATGTGTGTCTTTGTTGCCTTACGTATGTATGATTATATGTTAATTTATAAGAAATAATCAGCAATTACATTTTTGTGCCCATGGTTTCCTTTGACCTGGTGATCATATAAATTTATTAAACCAAGCGATATCAAAGGGAACACAAAGGGACCACCTTCTAGGTCAAACAAACCAGTAAGTGGGGTGAAGTGAGTCTACTGTCGGAGAATCATGCCTTTCACAATATAGAAACATTTCAATATGGCACCATTAAATGGCTATGATACGACAGCAATATCTCCTTTGTATCCAGATTTCTAAATATAATGTGAAAGTGCTGTGGTGTTTTACAAGCAGTGATGAGGGACCAATCTGTTGTGCAAGTGTCCGTGACTGTTTAAGATATGCACCTTAAGCCCTGTATAGCTTGATGTGTTGCTGGTAGGTTCTCAATCCGGTTTCCCGTGCTTTCTCTAAGCATTTACTGCACTAATGCTTATTTCATCAAGCCCAGAGTTAAAATAGACACTCCTGTGCTCAGCAGGATTCAATCTCAGAACGGTAAGAGATGTAGAAAATAGAAAAGAAACAAAAGAATAAATATTGTAAAACACGTTTGGAATTATTCCATCTATCTCCACTTTGGCAACTAACAAGAAGAAGGAAGCTTCTAGTTATACATATAACTATATACACACTGAGGAATAATGTTTACTGTCACTTAAACGTGAATGTTTTTTAAGAACAGCCGATACTGCTATTTTAACTCCAGGAGTACTCCTCCTCCGGCTGGTTATTCGGTGCGCTTCGCACTCGATATATAGAGCAAGCGGGGAGAGAACTCGCTACCATCTTAACCCCGAGACCAATAGGCCACGTACATACACTGCTTGAACTGTATATATTCTTATATGCTTTATCGATGTACATGCAAACATACATATAAGCACACACGCACACACGCACACACACATACACACACACACACACACACACACACACACACACATTTGCACACACACACACAGACACAAACACACAAACATATGTATATATATGTATACATACATATATATACACACACACATACACGCGTGCATATATATATACATACATATATAGATAATCGATCTAATAATAGTTGCCTTGTGAATTAGGATATATTAGAACGGATTATCTAAAAGGAATTATATTTGATGTGCTCCTATTTCTACTTATAACTTTTCATACATACATACATGCAAGCACAACCCCACTGATATAGAAATAGGTATGTATGTATGTATGTATGTATGCATGTATGTATGTATGTATGTATGTACGTATGTATGTATGTATGTATACACCACACACACACACACACAAACACACACAACATACAGCACATACGCACGCATGTATCCATGCATATATATAAATATATATGAAAAAAAGATGACACAGGAAAAATAACGGTTATGTTATGAAGTTCAGTAGCTTACTGCTGTTTCTGCTATAAGTTGACAGCGCACTCATAATTGAGTGCCTGAATAATATCCATAACTTTTATCGGAGCCTCGAATATGAATTGCACTTTATTTGGGTGTAAAAAGATTATATTTGTGCAATACGAAGGGTGCTGAAGAGTTCCTGGTTTTAGGTAAAAGAAACTACAGGAGGATCAGTTAATTATAATTTTATTTAATATATTCGCCTCTCAGATTCACACAGTTATTGCAGCGGTCCTTCAGTTTTTCTAAGCCCTGTAAAAGAACTTCGGAAGATTGGGCCTTCACTCAAGGCCTCTCGCGATACTCT
>NC_068982.1:148360753-148364063 GCF_001194135.2 Octopus bimaculoides | reverse complement strand
GTGTTAAATAAAATGAGACAACAAAACCAAGGTAGTGTGAAATTTCTAGGACATTTATAAAGAGAAAGGTAGTCTTACAGCTGTTTCAAGGATATGTGGGATATCCCTTCATCAGGGACCGTATGAGAAAGTTTAATAGAGAGAAATAGTAAGGTTCCATATACGAAATTATTTTGGAAAGGGAGAGATAGAGTAAGTATAAAGGGAAATAAGAGAATAAAAATTTAAAAATATATGTTGGATGTTACAGCTGCAGTTCTATTATTCAAGGAAAATTCTGTTGTAGAAAGTTAAATAGAGGGAAATAGTAGAGTTAGAGGAAGGTTGTGTTACAGCTGTTTCAAGGATATGAGGGAATATCCCTTCAGCAGAGGCGATATGAAAGAGTTAAATAGGGGGAAATATATAACTCAAATACTGTAAAATGGTAAAAAGTGTGGAAATTGGTGTGGGTTTGCCTTAGCAAATAGCAGATACAAATAGTTAAAAGAATGGAACAGATTTTATGCGACGGCGAAGAAGGAAAGTCCAACGTTTCAGACAATATCCTTCATCAGCGTATTTTCTCTCTGGTGATTAATTCACCACAAAACTTCAGACTTCTTCCGCACATTATAAAATATATTTCATTATTTTAAATGTATGTATTCTCATATACGTCATCGATGTACATGCACACATACATACAAGCATGCACGCACACACACACGTAGGCACACACACACAGGTAATCGATCTAATAATAGTTGCTTTATGAATTAGGATATATTAGAACGGATTATCCAAAGGGAATTACAGTTGAGGTGCTTCAATTTCCACTTTTAAATTTTCATTTACTATTTCTTCTTTCATTGTCTGCTTTTGCGATCTTATATGACAAATTAAAGCTATCATACAAAAAAATGAAGCCAGGCATGTAAGTCCACCTTCGGTTAGAAATATTGCCTTCCTCATTTTGTCGGTGTCATATAGAACACAAGATCCTCTGCCGCTTCCATCAGAAGACGACCAGATCAAACATGTAGTATCTATAATCAGTCCGAAGAAAACGGGCCCAGCCATCCAACCTGGCGAATAGATAGCAGAAAATTAAAAACTATGATATACATTATACAATATAACACAATTCAATATAATAAAATACAATACAATATAATATAATGGTTTCAAATTTTGCTACAAGGCCTGTAATTTTAGGGATGAATGTAAGTCGATAACAATGTTCAGCAGTTACTTATTTTATCGACTCCACAAAAGGAGCAAAAAGGTTAAGTCGACCTTGACGGCTTTTCAGCTCAGAATGAAAAGGCAGACGAAATGCTGTTTGACAATTTTTCCGGCGTGCTAAAATGTAAAATAATATAAAATAATATAAAATAATACTGGCCGAACTGCCTGGTCAATTTGTCTGTCTTTGTTTTTAATCTTTGTAGGGCTACCTTCGGTGAGAAACCCAGTTTTAGCGTTTCTCTTCTCTGTTTTAAGATAGTAGATTTTACTAAGTAGAGAGATTAGTTTGGTGGCTGATTATATATGAGGCAGAGTAACTGCGTGGCAGCAGCTCTCGAATTATTGCTGTTGTTACCACAGTGTTAAACCTGATATGGAAAAAAAAAAACATGCTAAAAATCCTTCCATCTCTACCATTCCATCAGAATATTTTGTAGGACTACACTATCCATCGTATCCTTCTTTTATGATAGTAGTAATGCATAATTTGAATGAAATTTAACGGCTATTTCTTGCATGCAAGTGATTACGTAGAGGTTCCCTCATTAGTTAATTTGAGTAACAATAGTTCAAACAGTGGGATACATAGTATATGTGAGTGTATATGTAGGTGTCTATGTCTATATGCTTACCTAAATATCTTTTTGTAAGTGTGTATATATATATATGTCAATATGCGCATATATGTATTTAAATATGTATTGGGTTGTCCGGAAAGTTCGTGCTGATTTATAGCAGCTTACCTTTTGACTTATAATCGAACATGATTGAGTCCATAAAATAGGATTTGACTAAACCTCCATTTAGAGCACAGTTTAAGCTATCTTTTCGTGGAAGAAGGTTTATGTTCCCAGAACCTGTGTTAATTCAGTAACCCTTTAAAATGGAAGATAAGAAAGTTCATTTTCGGTACTTGATGCTTTTCTTTTTCCGTAAAGGGAAAAATGCTTCACAAGCAACCAAAGAAATATGCGCAGTTTACGGTGATGTTTCTTTATCCGAAAGAACTGTACAGAAGTGGTTCGCAAGGTTCCGAGCTGGAGATTGTAGCCTTATTGATAAAGAGTGATCAGGCAGACCATCCACTACAGATGATGACCAAATCAAGTCATTAATTGAGAATAACCCACGTTGCACAACCCGAGAATTGGCAGAAAGCTTCAACCTATCAAAATCCGTCGTTCATGAGCACCTGGTAAAGCTTGGGTACACAAATAGCTACGATGTTTGGGTACCACATGAGTTGAGTGAGAAGAACCTTTTGGATTGCATTTCCATCTGTGATTCGCTTTATAAACGGAATGAAAACGCGCCTTTTTTTTAAAGCAAATTGTGACAGGTGATGAGAGATTGATTATCTACCGAAATGTTCAGAGAAAGCGATCCTGGAGTAAGCGACATGAGCCACCCTTAGCCACCCTTAGCCACCCCAAAAGCGGGTCTTCACCCTAAAAAAGTCTTGCTTTGTGTCTGGTAGGATTGGAAAGGAATTCTGTACTATGAGCTTCTCCCAAGTAACCAGACAATTACTTCTGAGAAATATTGCACACAACTGGACGAGTTAAAAGTAGCAATTCAAGAGAATCGTCCATAATTAGCCAACAAGAAGGATGTTGTTTTCCAACATTATAATGCAAGACCGCACGTTTCTTTGGGAACCAGACAAAAATTGCTGCAGCTCGGCTGGGACGTGTTACTCCACCCTCCATATTCACCAGATATTGCTCCTTCGGATTTCCACTTATTCAGGTCTCTGCAAAATAGTCTTAGTGGTAAAGATTTCAATTCCTTGGATGATGTAAAAAGATACGTTGATGAATTCTTTGCCATGAAACCACCTCATTTCTGGGAAGAGGGTATTTTCAAGTTAAAGGAAAGATGGAGACGCATTGTGCAACAAAATGGTTCATATTTGGTTGATTAAAAATGTAATGGTAAGTATTTATTGACCTTTTTCGTTCCTTTAAAAATCGGCACGAACTTTCCGGACAACCCAATAGATACTTTCGCGTGTGTATGAGTATATAAGTATTGGTATATATTTGTTTTTATATGTATGTATCTATATGTATGTAATGTG
>NC_068982.1:148357665-148360391 GCF_001194135.2 Octopus bimaculoides | reverse complement strand
TGTTAGGAAGCAGATATATTTGCACGTATGTATGGATGTATGTATGAGTATATATAATATATACCTAAGTGTCATGTTATACTATCCACTAACGATATATACAAATTTTTATAATTTAAAAAAAAATTTTAATAAATTTTTAAAATGATTTTTTAATAAATTATTTTTATAATTATTTTAATAAAATTTTTTATAATCTTCATAAATTTTCTATAATCTTTTAATAAATTTTCAAAATAGACTTTTATAAAATTTTTATTAATTATTCTTATAAATCTTTTTATAATTTTTAATAAATTTTTATAATGTTTTTATACATTTTTAATAATGTTTTTTACAATTTTAAAAATTTTTAATAAATTTTTAATAGTGTTTATATGTACGTATGTAAACTCATATGGCCATATATGCCTTCTGGTCGGTATATAAGCATTATTTAAGAACATAAGTGTACATATGTGTGAGTGTTGTATGTATAAGGGCATATACCAGGGTATGGTGTATATGCATTATCGTCTGTATAGATATCTGCTTGTAGATGTTCATATACATATATGTATGTATACGTAAGTATTTATTCGTGTGTGCTTTTCTATGTACAAAATTCATGTGTATATGTTTATATGGTATGTATACGTATAAATTTATATATAAAGGTATGCAAGACACATAAAATTTAGAGTGTACATATTCATGTATATCCGATATCAATCACTTTACCTTTTAGTTTTATAAAAAAAAAAACTCGATTTTTTTCCATTAATTGTTATCTCCCTTACACTACATCGAAATCATATAACTTTATTCATTAGTTTTTCTATGATAAATTTCTCTACAATTATAAACAATTTACTTTCGATATTATTAAAAATAACTTTTCTATACCGCTCTATCGATGATTATATACGTTTAGCAGTTGATAACGTAAGTAAATTCCATCACATCTTCAATTTTACTTTTATTTTTCAACCGTTTTAGTATCTACCCCTACACCTTCTTCAAATATTTTTCTACTCTCTATATATATTAGAAGGATTGGAGGTGATGTACAGGAATTATATATTAGAAAAAATAATAAGGTACTCAGATATCTGGATGGTTGTACAACCATCCAGTATCTGAGTACCTTATTATTTTTTCTAATAGATATATTTATATATATGTTTGTATGTATACGTATATATACAGGGTGATTCAAAAGTCGCCATACATAGGAACAATTTATCTTTTTATAAGAAACAGTTTATAAGAACAGTTTTTTTAAATTTTATTTAACAGGCTCTATATGGTTACCATTGTTTTGAATATACATTGCAATACATTTACCCCACTCATTGTGAACTCGTAATAGCACATCTGGTGATACGTGTGCAAAGGAGTTGGCGATGCGTTCCTTCAAGTGCTTTATGTCTTTTATCTTTCTGCAATACACCATGCCTTTCAAATGCCCCCAAAGATAGAAATCAAGAGGAATCAGATCAGGGGTTCAGGGGATCTGGGGGATCTTATAAACTGTATCTATAAAAAAATTATTTTTCCTGTGTATGGAGACTTTTGAATCACCCTGTATATGTACATGCATGCATACATGTATGTATGCATGCATATATGTATGTATGTGTATATCTATGTGTATATGTGTGGAGGCGTAATGGCCCAGTGGTTAGGGCAGCGGACTCGTGGTCATAGGATCGCGGTTTCGATTCCCAGACCGGGCGTTGTAAGTGTTTATTGAGCGAAAACACCTAAAGTTCCACGAGACACCGGCAGCACTCTTTCACCACAACTTTCTTCTTGTTTCTGTTGTACCTGTAATTCAAAGGGTCAGCCTTGTCACACTGTGTCACGCTGAATATCCCCGAGAACTACGTTAAGGGTACACGTGTCTGTAGAGTGATCAGCCATTTGCACGTTAATTTCACGAGCAGGCTGTTCCGTTGATCGGATCAACTGGAACCCTCGACGTCGTAAGCGACGGAGTGCCAACACACACATGTGTATATGTATTTGTGCACGTGTGTGATTTAGTGCTTTTGTTTCACCACTGCTTGACAACCGGTGTAGGTTGGTTCGGTTCATCGAAAAATTATATCAGAAATTAGAAATTAAAAACAAAAACATTATAAAGTAGAAAAGAGTAAAAAAAGACTGTGGAAATTCTAAAAGCTATGTTTTACTTACCAATAAGGGAAATTGAAAATGACGAAAGACCTAAAGCCAAACTCTTGTCTTTGTCTCCAGCAATTCTGGAAAAAAAAATTGCTCACTGTGTAAAACTACAACTTCTTAGGAAAGGAATGTAGTACTTTCATTGATCTCTTCTCGTGTATGTAGCATTTACATCAGGGCATTCTGACTGGTATCTGCTTATATAGGAATATATATATATAGGAACTGAAGTGTGGAACGTCCAAGATAGACATAAATGAAGCTTTCTCTCATAGTCTTTTGGTCACTTAGTCAAGGACACTTTAATTTTCCATGACCTCTGAGACTTATGTGAGAAAGGGAGGAAATTATCCACAAACCGGAGCCTTGGTCTGAACACCTGCATTCACTTGCAATTAAGGCTTCAGTTTCATAGCATTCTGAATAGCAACAGAGTGAAGCTTCGAAATGATGAATAAGGGAATAAGGGAATAAATAATGAAGGAATGCACATACACAAACACGTACACACATACATGAATACATTATATAAATACATATACACACACACACACACA
>NC_068982.1:148355292-148357401 GCF_001194135.2 Octopus bimaculoides | reverse complement strand
ATATAGACGTATATATACACGTATATGTATGTATGTATGCATCTATCTATCTATCTATCTATCTATCTATCTATCTATCTATCTATATAGTTGGAGTTTACAAAAAAACAAAACAAACAAAACAAAAGACGAAGACGCGTGTGTAAACAACAAAAGATGTATTAGTTTAACGCTCGGGAAGTGAGAAAGACTTTTACATTTCGAGCCTACGATCTTCAACAGAAAGGAGCACACAAATAAACAGAGAGAAAATTTTTAAAAAGGCTTAGTGGCATATATACATATGTATATATAAATCTTAAACTGATATTGAGAATGATTTCGAAGTCATTGTCAGTCTTGTTTAAGAATAATAATTTGTACTCTACAAAAGTATAGCGTAACCCACCAAATTAACGTAAATTGTTTTTATTAATATGTATAGTTGAAATTTACAGAAAAATAAAAGACGAAGAGAGGTGTATGAACAACATGCATGTGTATTAATTTGACGCTCGGGAAAATGAAAAAGTCTTTTACGTTTCGAGCCTACGTTCTTCGACAGAAAGAAATAAGAGAAAATAAACAGAGAGAGAATGAAAACAAAAATCCTGTAGATTTAGCGGGACACACTAATTGAATGGATTAAAAAATAATAATTATAACATTTACCTGATGATACTGATATAGTATGGAACTATTTTCATGGTTCCAAAGAAAAATTTCAAAACGACTATTATTGCATAATAGATGATATTATCGCAACCAGTTTCACAGATTGTAGGGGTTGCATATGTTGAATTAAAAATGCATCTGCAATCATTGTATGCCTGCAAAAGAGAAAAGGGAAGCAAAATTAAAAGCTTCTCCATTAGAGTAAGAAATATTTTATAGAACACATCGATATTTATCTAAAATGATGCTTAGCTAACATAGGAACTTCTACGCGAGATAAGGAATTCCAATGTAGATCTCACCGAAGCACTTTAGCGCGTGACACTCTAAAAGGATCAGGTGAAATTAAAGTAATTCCTTGACCTCAAAAGAAAGGTCAGAACATATATCTCAAATCACATCGCAACGACACACCAACTATCAAAATCACAACAGACCACATATACACTTTGAGAGAACCCCTGAGGAATTCGCATTAATACAATCTAGATCCCATACGCACACATATAACACTTGGTCAAAAGCTGAAACAGCTAACAACAACGGGCCATGTTAGCCCTCGCCATTTTCCAAAAATGTAGATAGCACTACTCCTAAACACCCGAAAAAGTTGGTGGTATATACCCACTTCTCACTTAATGTTAGGAACTTAGCTAAATCCTTCTTTAATATACTGGACTCCAACTTCCCTCCTCAACGTAAATATTACTTTATCCTTAATAGATCCACCCTGAAGTTATCCTATTTCACCCCACCAAACTTCGAATCTATCATAGCAGCCTCTAATAAACAAAATATTTCTCTCTACTATCAAAACTCACGCTATAACAACTCTAAACACACGAGCGCCCAATATGTACACAGCTCCAGCATTGAACCCATACGCTAGACCATAACCATAACAAAACCCATTCTACTAACACTACCCAAAATACTGCCACAACTTCCACCACCCTTACAGATAGAATAATTTACAACAACGATAGCAATTATAACAATAATAGCAATAATAATAACATGAATAATAGTCATAACTTAGACATTTCTACGCCCTTCTCTAACCTCTCCTCAGACTGTATTAACCTCCTCCATTCCTGAAAATAACCCCCAAAATACTCTCACTTGTAACTGCCGTCCTGGGCCCATCTGCCCTCTACAAACCCATTGTAGAAGATCTAATGTAATTTATAAATGCACCGTCCTCAACACATTACACAATTCTACAGCCATATATATACACAAGATCAACTATGAGTTTTAAACAAAGATATGCCGCTCATCTCAATTCTTTTAGATACGAGGAATACAGTAAATCCACAACACTCACCAGTCACATACATCATCACAAAAATAGAAATATTCCCTAGACTCTGTCATGGTCCATAATAGATTCAGGACTTCCATACAAAGGTCAACGCATTATTTACATTATTTACATTTGACGGATATTTGTTC
>NC_068982.1:148352517-148355282 GCF_001194135.2 Octopus bimaculoides | reverse complement strand
TTCCCTAGACTCTGTTATGGTCCATAATAGATTCAGGACTTCCATACAAAGGTCAACGCATTATTTACATTATTTACATTTGACGGATATTTGTTCTCATCTTGTTTGTTGTCAACACAACGTTTCGGCTGAAGAACCCTTCAGCCTTCATCGGGTGTCTTGGGGAAATTTCGAACCTGGGTTCTCATTCCGAAGGTATTTTGCGATGTTATTATTATTATTATTATTATTATTATTATTATTATTATTATTATTATTATTATTATTATTATTATTATTATTTAGGTCACTGCCTGGAATCGAACTCGGTATCTTGCGGTTTGTGGCCCATGCTCTTAACCACTACGCCACATTTCCACGGGCATAACCCCAAGATTCTGAGTTCCATTCCAGGCAGTGACCTGAATAATAATAATAATAATAATAATAATAATAATAATAATAATAATAATAATAATAATAATAGCAAAAGTGGCCGATAGAATAAGCAATAGGCTTTAAAAAAGTAAGTCTTGGAGGTCGAGTTGTTCGACTTAAACCCTTCAAGGCGGTGGTGCTCCAGCATGACCGCAATCAAATGACTGAAACAGGTAAAAGACATCCTCACAACACCTCAGCTTCACTGAAGGCCACCACTGGCCAGGTAAAGTCGGAAATGAATAGGGATTATTTAGTGCAGACATGCCAATGATTCCGAGCCCGCATTCAAACAGTCATGGAAGCAGAAGGAGGATTCATAGAATAATCTTATATAAAAACTTGTGTGCCTGCACGTATTTATGTGTGTCTGCATGTGTTTATATGCATGTACTCCATATATAAAAAAAGATTAATCAGTTAATACTTTCTTACATGTTTCACCCAAGTAGTTGACTGGTATCCTCATCACTTCTTCGTTTTTTGGTTATTGTTTGGTAAATAAGATCTTTTTGGTGCTTCTGCTCCCATATTTGATCTTTACTGAGATGTACAATACACCAATATTGTTTGGAATTGTTGGCATGCAATGTATGTCATTGTTATTGCTGATGTTGTTAAGACGGCGATCTGACAGAATCGTTAGCACGTTAGACAAAATACTAGGTGGTATTTTTTCTGGGTCTTCACTTTCTGAGCTCAAATCCCACCCAGGCAAACTTTGCCTTTTAATTCTTTCGGGTTCGATAAAATAAGTACCAGTCAAGTATCAGGTCGAGGTAATCGACTAACTCTCTCTCTCAGAAAATTGCTGGCCTTGTTCCAAAATTTGAAACAAATATTGTTGACGTCGTTTAACTGCATATAGGCTGTGATAGAACAGATCAGCGATTTCTGGCTGCTGTGACAAACCTGTCTTTTTTTTAAAAGTATTGCATCAGGGAGTACATTTTGTTTCATCCCAACACTTTTTCAAAAACGGTATGAAACCGGTTTGGCCTGCTATCTCTATCAGGGCAAGCAACTATGTAGAGCCTCCCTTGTTGGCTCTATCGAGTCTGTTTAGTTCTCATATGCTTTCTGACAACATAACGACAAACTGCTATGGCAGATGTGAATCTGACAAAGATTGTTCTACAGATTTAATGGTTAACACAAAGGGAGACAGTCATACTTACAGATTCATTTTTACTGTGGCATCCAGCGTAACAGGGAGAATAATAATTAATACCACTTTCACTACAAATTGGCAAATACTTTGTGTCATCGCAGGAGCAGGATTCTTTGCAGTGTGGAATTAAGGTACCATTCTCGAATGTAGCCCTAAAAAAGTAAACAGTATATATTTCTTTATCATGTGATTAGGTCGACAGGAGTTTTACAAAATTGAAGGAAAGGAGTATGTTTCTTTAAGGCTATTTCCCAACCTGGGCTGCTAAAATTAATTTTATTGGATGCTAGAATTCAAATGAAATTTCATTTGCTTTTGAATGTCACTACGGAAGATTTAAAGTAGGATGTTAATCAATTTCACTTATTAAACATCCATTCTGTGTATTCCTCAAGTGTAGTTGCCACTATGTTGTTAAATGACAAGTATTAAGCCTATTATATTGGGTAAGTGCATCCTGTGATGAGAATCAAGCTCAGTAGTTCAACAGTTATAATAATAATAATAACAACAACAACAACAGCAACAACAACAACAACAACAACAACAACAACAACAACAACAACAACAATAATAATAATAATAATAATAATAATAATAATAATAATAATAATAATAATAATAATAATAATTGGGACCTACATACACTGGAAGCTATGCCAACACTATGGAATAACAACAAAAAAAAAGATGGTATAGGCACACGCCAGAAAAGGTCACAGAAAACGAGAAAGCAACCATACTCTGGGATATGCCAATACACACAGATAGAGAAATTAAGGCCAATAGGCCAGATATAGTTGTCAGAGATCATGAAGAAAATAATGCTTTCTAATTGATGCATCAATACCAGCAGATGACAACGTTCCTATCATTTCCTATCATAGTAGGTGCCTTAGGTGTAATAAAAAAATATTCAGACAAATACATAACAAAAACACCAGGACTTACAAATATATATAACATACAGAAAATTGCACTACTGGGTACTGCACACATTCTACGCAAAACACTTTCAATACAGTAAACATAAGAGCACCACAGCAAACCACAGCACATACCCAAGGCGCACAGAGCTGCGCTCGGTAGTGAAGTGAAAGCACGTTATAAAAATAAAACTACTGAATAATAATAATAATAATAATAATAATAATAACAACAACAACAACAACAACAA
>NC_068982.1:148347746-148351949 GCF_001194135.2 Octopus bimaculoides | reverse complement strand
TAATAAAAAAATATTCAGACAAATACATAACAAAAACACCAGGACTTACAAATATATATAACATACAGAAAATTGCACTACTGGGTACTGCACACATTCTACGCAAAACACTTTCAATACAGTAAACATAAGAGCACCACAGCAAACCACAGCACATACCCAAGGCGCACAGAGCTGCGCTCGGTAGTGAAGTGAAAGCACGTTATAAAAATAAAACTACTGAATAATAATAATAATAATAATAATAATAATAACAACAACAACAACAACAACAACAACAATAATAATAATAATAATCATGGATCATGTGAACAGTAAAGGTCGTGCTTATAGTAATTGGTGCGGTGGGAACAGCAATTCAAGATATAGATAAATAGCTGAAGGAGATTGAAACAGAATGCTTGGTAGAGTTTCTATCGAAGTTTGTAGCAAGAACTATCAGGAGGGTTCTAAGCGCTTGAAAGTCTGCTGAAAACTTGTGGATACCTAAGGTTACTGGGAGTAACCCGTTACCCACATAAAAATCCTACCAGGAATAAGACCAAACCTGAGCCAAACCAAAATAACAATAATAATAAATTCTTTTATTCACCACAGGGGCATAGTTGAGGGGGACATTACCTGTGAGAACTGAACGCCGCATCTGTTGTAAACAGTACAGGTACGCTAACCACTATACTAAGGTGAAAGCATAAGTCGGAATGAGAAAACTTAAACTACCTAAGAGTACTGATGAACAATAATTTGTATCTAACTAGCAAACGCACCCGTCCTTTGGACAGTTGAAGTTGCTTTGGTGGTATTTTTTTTACCAAATAGTTGAACTACCGAGAAGGTTTATGAGTAGCACGGCAATATGTGTTTCCGATTAACCTAGGAACAGAAGACCAAACTGAAGGCTGGTTATTGCAGAGGTCGTTGTACTTTAATGATCATAGAATTTATAAGTTTGTAAGCAATGCAAAGTAAAGCTACGGAAGTGTTTTGGGAGTAGAATACGGATAATGACTACAAAATGTAGTTGTTTTACATGAAAGCGAAATTTCTTGTCAGAAACAGCCGCATAAATGGTATAAGGAAATTGAAGGAAGATATTGAAACTTCCCCTCTGCGAGTTTATTTTACTCAACAGTATAGGGAGCTATTTTTTCGGAGAGAAGTATGAATGGAACGTTCAAAAACGGCAATATGATACCTGCTTGAAAAAGCAGAGTTAAAGGAATGTATTTGCTACGTGCCTACAATGTACGACCACTCTGAAATTGACTTCAAGTAACGGAAAATGAAGATATGAAGATTTTGACTTCAGTTCACGAATACTGCTTTGAATCTTTAGCAGTTCGCAGTGAAATGATGTCGCGTTCGAAATATCATAATGGATGAGTGTATAAGCACCCTTAAAGTGAAAGAACGCAACAGTAGGTAAACAAAGGCATTAACAAATAGAGGAGAGGGAAGGGGGCGTCACTTTTCAATAATTCAGAATAGGTAAAAGTAAGCTTGCTAACGTTTAATGCAGTTTAAATATGGAGATAAAGACTATTTGGTATTGGATACTCATCGCGTATAATGTTCCTAGTCAATTTAATCACCGTCGCTGGTGGACAGTCGAAATAAATAAATAGACAAAATCCTTTCACTTTTATAATATTATCTAAACAAGTAATGATACATAATTACAACATATAAATAAATTGTAAATAGAAAAATGTGAAAACCTACTAAAAAATATTCTCTAATGCCAATATACGACCATACAGATTAAAAAAGTATGGAAGACCCTACATACAAAAACTAGGTACGTACAACGAATTAGAGAAAAATCCGTGTAAACCACAGTTTTTCGCGGTTTGTCCATTGATGCGGGAGCTCTGGGCAAAATGTTATAGTACATGATCATCCTTAGGACATAAGTAACGTGTGTGTAAAGTTTGGTGAAAATCGGTCGAGAATTGTGGAAATGTATGCGTTAGTCAATATACGCACACACATATTGTGATTTATATATACTAGAGGATATTGGGCTGTCAGGGAATTATCTATATCTAACATAGAAGAAGACGGGAAAATGTTATAATATCGTTTACGGGAATCGATCACCGTATCTGCTGACCTACCTGTTTGGAATGACACTTGGTCCTACCATAGCGACGCTGTCACAACCAGTTATCAAATTCAACATTCCCACGATAGAAACTCCAGCGTAACAAACGGTCATGAACAATAAACTCCCTCTGGCCGAAAATTTCGCTTTTGATGTCATTAATCCACCTGAAAGTGTTCCACCAGACAACGCAAGCAAGTTGGTGACTCCTGAAATTCGTAAATAGATAAGTAAATAGATGGATGCTTCAGTATAGATGCAGTCCAATGACTGAAAAAAGTTATAGCTAAAAGATTATTATTACAATTCATTTTAAGGTGTAGTTTACAGATTAAGACATATGGTGTTGCTACAGGAGCGGGTGTGGCGGTGTGATAAGAAGTTTGTTCACCTACAACATAGTTCCGGGTTCAGTCCCATTGCGTATTACCTTAGACAAGTGTATTCTACTATAGCATCGGGTCGACTAAAGCCTTGTGAGTGGACTTGGTAGACAGAAACTGTAAGAAGCCCGTCGTATATATATCTATGTATGTGTGTATCTTTGTGTCTGTGTCTGTCTCCAACCACAGCTTGACAACCGGTGTTGGTGTGTTTACATCGGTTCAGCCAAAGGGACCGATAGAATAAGTAGTAGATTTAAAAAGTTAGTACTGAGGTCGATTCGGTCTATCAAAAATCTTCAAGGCAGTGCCCAGCAGGGCTGCAGTTTAAGTCCGCGTTAAGTAAGGTATACAGAATGCTATTTTGAAATGACACTGCTTCTTTCGCTAATAGAACATTTTTACCAAGCCTGCCTGTTTTTTGCATCACAAGTGATTTGGTAATCACTGTTTTTCTGTGCATATCAATAGAGGCTGAATATTTCTAAGAGGATGCCCGCTACTGATGACGCGCTAATGTACTTTTTTTCCTCTGTACTTTTTTTTTAGCCCTATACATCTATACGAGATGTCTTCTCGAATATCACTGTTGTGTGGCTTTCTGTATTATATCCATCTAAAGTCAGACGTACAGGAAAGATAAACTTTAATATTCTAAACAGAAAAAAAAAAGGTTATAAACCACCACTAGGGTGAGCAGAACAAGAGGATCAGTTACATAAATAACTAAGATTGTATGTCATGATAGTGTAATAACATCGAGGGATATGAAGACAGAAAGGGCCTTTGGTTGAGTATTTTGTTATAAGTACGATGGTAGTTGTAACCTTGTTACAAGAGACAGGGTGTGGTTTAAGTTGGGTATTATATAATAGAAGTATGTAAAATCAGGTAAATATGCAATAAAATTTGGGTAATTCAATAATTAAGGGACAGTTTATGAGTTCGTGTATGTAGAGTGTATGTATATATATATATATATATATATATATATATATATATATATATATATATATATTACATATACATATATATATGTTATGTATTCTTTTGTTCTTTATGGGATAATAAACAACTCACTGAAGGCATTGCTATGTTTCTACGTGTTTGCTTTATTTGACATGTTTACAAACCGTGTCTATAGCGGATTGATACACGCTGTGCGTATCTGCCTTAAACACAGTTCATACTGCTTAGTAGATGCGCTTAAGAAAATAGTACTACTAGTGAAGATGTATTCATATATACGTATACCTACGCATGCACATAGATATGAACATATAACAATATAATATATACAAACACACGCAAACATATATACACACAGATATAACTATCTATCTCGCTATATGTACATATCTCCACTCATATGTGTTTGTGCATGTATGTGTGTACGTATGTATGTATGTATTCCTATGACACTGACATGCACTCTCTGTGCAAGACCGTGCCTCAGTAAAGCTGGACTCATGAGTCATCTTCGTAGTCATAAAGCAAGACCGATGATTGACTACCAGGCCGCTGGTGATGATGCTACACATCATCCTAATCATGTCTGTCGGGCATGTGGAAGGGAGTGTGATTCAGCAGGAGGACTTAAACGACACGCAAAGGTACATGGAGCCCAGTTACAACAACAGCCAGCTATTGCCAGTAAAGGTTTTGGATGCCAACTCTGTGCAAGACATTGTAGATCTTTGGCTGGGGTAAAAAGTG
>NC_068982.1:148346224-148347312 GCF_001194135.2 Octopus bimaculoides | reverse complement strand
ATATATATATATATATATATATACACATATACAAATACATATATAAATATATATACATACATGCACACAGATGTGTATGTGTGTGTCTCTGTGTAAGTTTGTGTGCTTGCGCGCGTGTGTATTTATGTATATTTTAATGTATATTTATATACATACCCAAAACTGCATTTGATTTCCAAGCTGGAAGATGATACTGAGTTTCAATATATTTCGCTCCGAATGAACTCACTCCACCAACACCCATGATGTTTGAGGTAACGCCACATACAAGAAACAGGTAACTTTTCTTTTGGCATATACGCCGAAGGGAACGGAAAAAATCTGCGAAAGAAAACCAGCCCGACATATAATTACACGTAAAAATACTGTGGAAGTTTTCTTTTCTCTATTTTCTTTTTGTGCTACTCTTAATTTTAATAGATTATAGAAAACTCGCATCCCACTCTTTGCCGTCTGTTTAGATTTCAGTCGTCCTGATGTTGTCGTGTAGCTTCAGATCGCTACTGAGTGAGTTGATATAAGAGAAAAATCATTCCAGCTGATACAATATCTTTTTACTTCGAGCCAGTGCTTCCTGTCTAAGACTTAGACATAATTTACAGGAATTTGGTCTGTATTTCTAGTCAGCTTTTTCACTGATACCAAGAATCACATGGGATAGAAACCTTTTGCACACGGTTATTAAACTAAAGTGGAGGTGCAATGGCCCAGTGGTTAGGGCAGCGGACTCGCGGTCATAGGATCGCGGTTTTGATTCCCAGACCGGGCGTTGTGAGTGTTTATTGAGCGAAAACACCTAAAGCTCCACGACGCTCCGGCAGGGGATGGTGGCGAACCCTTTCTGTACTCTTTCACCACAACTTTCTTTCACTCTTACTTACTGTTTCTGTTGTGCCTGTAATTCAAAGGGCCAGCCTTGTCACACTGTGTCACGCTGAATATCCCCGAGAACTACTTTAAGGGTACACGTGTCTGTGGAGTGCTCAGCCACTTGCATGTTAATTTCACGAGCAGGCTGTTCCGTTGATCGGATCAACTGGAACCCTCGACGTCGTAAGCGACGGAGTGCCAACAACAACAATTAAACT
>NC_068982.1:148339026-148341286 GCF_001194135.2 Octopus bimaculoides | reverse complement strand
ACCAGGACTTACAAATATATATAACATACAAAAAATTGCACTACTGGGTATTGCACACATTCTATGCAAAACACTTTCAATACAGTAAACATAAGAGCACCACAGCAAACCACAGCACATACCCAAGGCGCACAGAGCCGCGCTCGGTAGTGAAGTGAAAGCACGTTATAAAAATAAAACTACTGAACAATAATAATAATAATAATAATAATAATAATAATAATAATAATAATAATAATAATAATAATAATAATAAAAGAAATAGTAACACTTAAATTTTCTGTTATTATTTCTTTGGATGGTATTTTTTATTGTTGTCTTTATAATTGCTTGTTTACAGCGATAATTCATGTAGTCAGTACAAAATCGTTCCTAAATAGCAGTATAATATGACGTCATATGACATTGTAATTTACGTAACCAAGGAAATTATTATTGCAGAATTATGATTGGTAGCATTTTCACTAATCGAGGATATAACATTCTTCTCACTTCATTATGTCAACTTTATATCAACGTACTTGTTACTGTAGCAGTGAATATATCTATGTCTTGATATGTAAGAAAGTGAGAATTAAGAAATAATTTTATTTCAAATACTCCATTGAATCATATCTGTTTCAATAGACCTATTTCTAAAGCAGCGAACGTATGCATGTATGGACATACACATATGTAAAGAAAACAAGAATCAGGAAGCAATGTTATTGAACAAACAAACCTACCTTTAATATATTTTATAACATTTGCTTTGTTAAATTCTGGTTTTAGCTTCTTGTCTTTCTTCGTTTCTGTCATTTCCACCATTTCAGTCGTCTTACCATCATCATTATGTTTACGTGGCAAATGTTTCGGAAAGAATATTAATGGGATACACAAAATTATAGATACACCGCCAAAACTTAAGAATCCCAGCCACCAAGCGCCAATCCATCTGGGATCTTCTGGAGTTATATTTACATCTTTAAGGGGAGAAAATAAACACGTGTAGAGTAAATGCAAATTCAAATGTAGAAACGTATATGCACTGGCCTTTTTCACATGTGTGGATGTTAAAGACCATATGCCATTTTATAAGATTGATCTTAGTTGCAATAGAATGAATAATATTAAATTCCAATGTTTGTACAGAGCAATTTTGTGGGAGGAGATAAGCCGAATTACATCGACCCAAGTTTTCAATTGGTACTTATTTTATTGGCCCCGAAAGGATGAAAGGTAAAGTCAATCTCGGCAGCATTTGAACTCAGAACGTAAAGATGGAAGAAATGCCGCTAAACAGGTTTTCCGACGTGCTAACAGGTTTTAAGTTCAAGGCGGTGAGCTGGCAGAATCGTTAGTACGCCGGACATAATGCTTAGCAGTATTTCGTCCGTCTTCATGTTCTGAGTTCAAACCCCATCGAGGTCGACTTCGCCTTTTATCCTTTCGTGGATCAACTCTTCTCCCCTCCCCTCCCCGAAATTGCTGGCCTAGTGCCAAATTTTGAAGCCAATATTAATTTAGTTTATTCCAGAACGTTGCGAAGATGAGGATAGTGAAATATAGTGCTTGAGCAACTTGCAGAGATTTTGACAGTTCATATCATGTCTATGATCAAGACATTTAGCTATCATCATTTAAGTTCACCCTTGCGCTAAGTTGCGTCTCAAACTGGCAGAAATCCCTGCTCTAAATAGTAGTAGATTCACAAATATTTTGTTGTCCTGCAGTATGGATTTGACTATTTCCTTAGACTTGACTACCATTTCCATAACATCTGCAATTATCACCGTGTGAGTGTCTAGTAAAAGTGTAAATGCTAAGAGAGTAAACTCTGACAGACAACCAAAAGTGAAAGATGGGTGACTATTTGTCTTCCATCAGGTAGCTATGGCTGCAAAATTAGTCCTAAACTATTTTGTTTACGCATTGCTGTACGCAGCCAAACAAGGGAAGTAGACAAAATGATCCTCACATCTTGGCAGCTAACGATTTTAATATATAACGCTTGGGACCTTGATATAAAGGAAGCACCAGTTACTAGATCTAAGAATGGTCAATACTAGAAGAGACTTTATTTCTTGTCACCTCGCCTTTGACATATAAGATAGACAGATCTAGACAGACAGACAGACAGACAGATAGATAGATAGATAGATAGATAGATAGATAGATAGATAGATAGATAGATAGATACATTTCTTTTATTAGCCACACAGGGCTCAACGAAGATGGGACAAATACAATGTAGAGCTTTTCTTTTTGGGATGGGGAAGGG
>NC_068982.1:148326745-148337045 GCF_001194135.2 Octopus bimaculoides | reverse complement strand
CGCAGTAGTGGCTCGAGAGTCAATACGTACAGGACCGACGAGAGGGGGCATCCCTGACGGACCGAACGTGCAATGTCGAATGGTCTTGAGATAGATAGATAGATAGATAGATAGATAGATAGATAGATAGATAGATAGATAGATTGATTGGTAAATTGATAGACAGAAAAATAGAATAGGCAGATAAATAGATTAGATAGGTAGGTAGGTAGGTAGGTAAGTAGGTAGATTGATTGAATGAATGAATGAATGAGTGAACCAATGAATGGTCACTTACCTCTGAGTGAAAAATGTAAACGACTGAAGACTGTAGCTATCGAAAAAGATACAGCAGGACCAAATATTCCAATGGCTGTAATGATACCTGAAATATTAAAAGAAAAAGAAAAATGACGAAATATATCCAAAACAATGGTAATTCGAATGCGAAGAATTTCGAAGAAACTTGTGAATCTCTTGATAACTGTAATTACTTCATCGTATCAGTATTGATTAATGAACTAATGACAGAAATACGTGTTAAGAACAAAGTGTTAATATTATAAAGTTGGTCAGAGTATAAAATCTTTCAAAAAACTTTTATTGAACTATTAGATAACAGACATTCCCCCCACTTTGACCAATGTGCGTATCAAATATGAATTGCTATTCAAATGAAAGTTTCTGAAAGCAAAGAGATATATTCTTTTCTACTCCAGGCACAAAGCCCGAAATTTGGGGGGAGGGGTCCAGTCGATTAGATCGACCCGAATACACAACTGGTACTTAATTTATCGACCCCGAAAGGATGAAAGGCAAAGTCGACCTCGGCGGAATTTGAACTCAGAACGTAACGGCAAACGAAATACCGATAAGCATTTTGTCCGGCGTGCTAACGATTCTGCCAGCTCACCACCAAGTGTCTTCTACAATTGTCTCGAGCCGACCAGAGCTTTTTGAGTGGATCTAGTGGAGGAAAACTGAAAGAAGCTCGTCTATCTATCTATCTATCTATCTATCTATCTATCTATCTATCTATCTATCTATCTATCTATCTATCTGTCTGTCTGTCTATTTGTTCGCAGTCGTGTGCGCATGCTCGAGCGCGAGTAAATACCTTGTAAATACGGTTTACCAACCCTTTGGATAGACACGTCGAAAGCTATACACACGTGCGTACGCGCACGCACACAGACACACAGACACACACACACACACACACACACACACACACACACACACACACACACACACACACACACACACATACACGCCACACGAACATTGGGGAGAAAAAGCGAAAGACACTTACCCATAAACTTCCCAGTTTTTGTTCTCTTCACGTTGTTATCAACATATACAGCTATCAAAGGTGATCTAACAGATTTGCCCATTCCTTGTATAATCATCCCAATTGCGATCAGTGAAAGCGCCCAGAAATTCGTTGGGGAAGCTTCTTTTGAGGGTTCTTCATCCTTCTTCTCAATGCACATGTAAAAAGCATCGTTGGTATAATTAAGACCTGGGTAACAACAAAAGAAAAAAATATTATTATTTCTACCATAGGTATAAAGCCTGTAATTTTGTAGGAAGGGTTTAGTTGATCAAACCTATCCCTGTGCTTTGCTAGTACTTATTTTAGCGATCCCCCAAAGGATGAAAAAGCAAAGTCGATCCAGGTGGAATTGGAGCGTGGAACATAAGCGTATGAAATGCTGCTAAGAATTTTGTTTGGTGTGCTAACGATTCTTATTTCTTTATTGCCCACAAGGGCCAAACATAGAGGGGACAAGCAAGGGGATTAAGTCGATTACATCGACCCCAGTGCGTAACTGGTACTTAATTTATCTACCCCGAAAGGATGAAAGGCAAAGTCGACCTCGGCGGAATTAGAACTCAGAAAGTAACGGCAGACGAAATACTGCTTAGCATTTCGCCCGGCGTGCTAAGGATTCTGCCAGCTCACCACCTCCGTAATGATAATTTCTTTTTTCCCTACTCTAGGCACAAGACCTGGAATTATGGAGGAGAGGTTTAATCAATTGCATCAACCCCAGTGTACAACTGGTACTTATTTTATGTATACCGAAAAGATGAAAGGCAAAGTTGACTTCGATGCATTTGAACTCAGAAAGTTAAGCCGGATGAAATACCGCTGAGCATTTTGTCCGGCATGCTAACGATTCTGCCAACTTGCTGCTTTAATTCTTTCTACTACAGGAACGGCCAGGAATTTGGGCTGGGCGGAGAAGTCGATTGCTTGATCCTAGTATTTACGGGTACTTTATCTGATCGATCCCAAAAGGATGAAAAGCAAAGTTGACCTCGGCGAGATTTGAATCGAGGAAATGCTTCGGCAGTATTTGAAGCAGAGGAAATGCCACGAAGCATTTTTTTTTTCCGGACGCGCTAACTATTCTACCAGCTAACATCTTTTTCTGAAAGGAAAGCATAAGCATAAGCCTGGAATTCTGAGGGGAAAGGTATAGTCAATACTTTTGTGTTCAAAACTTGACAGGTAAAATAATAAAATTTTTATTTGCTCCAGAAGCATCTAAAATTCATCGATAAAACTCAAGTAAATATTGATTTGTATATTAAGTGAGGTTAGGAATTTTAGAGGTGGGTATAGATAATTATATCTTCATCCAGTTTCAAAGGAACTTATTGATCAATCCCAAAAGGGTGTCAGAAAGAAACAATCCAGGTCGAATTTAAACAGAGAGTATATTAATGACTTGTAGGTATGTGGTATTTCGTTATTCAACCATAATATCCCATAAAATATATTAAATGTTTTTATAGGTCAACACCCCTTTCTACTGTGTAATATAAAGGATATATCAAGGCAGCGAGCTGGCAGAAACGTTAGCACGCCGGGCAAAATGCGTAACGATATTTCGTCAGTCTTTATTTTCTGAGTTCAAATTCCGCCGAAGTCGACTTTGCTTTTCATCCTTTCGGGGTCGATAAATTAAGTACCAGTAGCGTACAGGGGTCGATCTAATTGACTGGCCCCCCTCCCGCCAAATTTCAGGTCGTGTGCCTAGTGTAGAAAAGAATGTAGAGGATATATTATTTGAAGAAATTTGTCTGGTAAAAATCCACGTGAAAATAAAGTAAGCTGAAATATGTAGATGATAACAGAAATGACTTTACAGAAATAACTCAGATAGAAATCTTGTAATCTTCAGAAGAGTAGACTATAATTGGATCTATTTTAAAACGGGGGCCACATTTTTCATTAATGTTTTCCGTAGTGTTTTTGGTACCGAAAGACTTTCAAACTTCGTATACTTATCTATTTTGTGTTATAGAACAGAAAAATATTTTTGTATTCGAATTTATTTCATGTAAAAAATTGTCTTATTTCGATAATTTCAACCAATCACTGACAAGTATTCAGTTGTTTACATTTACTCCTTTGGCTGATTAAGCTGTGTAAAGCGTATTTAATCTCCATACCTTCGTCTTATTTGCTTTTTTCATTTTAAATTTGCTTTAACCGTAACCCTAACCGTAACCCTAACCCTAACCCTAACCCTAGGGTTAGGGTTAGGGTTAGGGTTAGGGTTAGGGTTAGGGTTAATTGTTTCAGAATCGTTTGTTTATGTAGTCGGCACTTAATGTATATCGGCTGAATGGACGTCAGTGATTGGTTGAAATTACAGAAATACGACAACTTTAACATGGAATAACTTATGGATTTCTTTTTTTTTTAAAGAAGACTAAGAGAAAAAGATGTTTTATATGACACATTCTACCAGTGTTCCAAGTTTCAAAGTGTTTCGTTAATGAAAAATGTGGCCCCCGTTTTAAAAAAGATCCCTATAATTTTATAAAATAGATGGTGTGTTTGTTTTGATACTGTAAAAAGAGGTTATAGCTAACATTCGAATAGAACACTGTTCTTTTTATTTTTTTTTTTAATTTGGCTTTTACCACTGCAGAAAACCTCTAGACAACTAACTTTTATCAGTGTTGGTACATAGCGAAAAAGGTATCGTATGATAATGTGATGATAATGGTTGATTCCGTCGTTCGATAATGAAGATTCAGTTGTTCAATCAACCGAATTATCTGGTCCTGCTCCAGTTTGTAAGTGGCGAAACATTCCACAGATACGTATACTCTTTACATAACTCCAGTGGAGGCGCAATGGCCCAGTGGTTAGGGCAGCGGACTCGCGGTCATAGGATCACAGTTTCTATTCCCAGACCGGGCGTTGTGAGCGTTTATTGAGCGAAAACACCTAAAGCTCCACGAGGCTCCGGCAGGGGATGGTGGCGAACTCTGCTGTACTCTTTCACCACAACTTTCTCTTACTCTTACTTCCTGTTTCTGTTGTGCATGTAATTCAAAGGGTCAGCCTTGTCACGCTGAATATCCCCGAGAACTACGTTAAGGGTATACGTGTCTGTGGAGTGCTCAGCCACTTGCACGTTAAATTTCACGAGCAGGCTGTTCCGTTGATCGGATCAACTGGAACCCTCGACGTCATAAGCGACGGAGTGCCAACCCCTGTTGTACTCTTTCGCCCCAACTTTCTTTCTCACTCTTTCTTCCTGTTTCTCGAGTAACGCTGCGATGGACTTGAGGTGGGAGTAACACATACGCCATAAAAACCGGGCCCATGAGCCTGGCTAGGCTTTAAAAGGACGCAAATGAATGATGAATGAGTTCAGTGCCAACCTGGGATTAACGAGAACAGCATACATATTGCTATATTGTGTGTATATATATATATATATATATATATATATATATATATATATATATATATTTCTTTCGCTTTTAATAATAAAGCTTGAATATTATAAACGAAGTGGTTAAAATGATTAACTACTGCTAGTGGTGGTGGGGTGATGATGATGATGGTGATTACGACGACGATGATGATGCTGATTTAATACCTTTGTCGGTGAGTGGATCTTCAAGATGTTGATCAGTATTTGCTGAAGAATCCAAAAAGAAGGGTGATGCACAAAGAAGGCCAGAGATCCCATAAACAAATGTGCCAGCAGCTAAGACGCGTGGAATATGTTTATTACGAAAACAGTAACTGACGAACAGAACAGTGCTGAGAAATCCAATATCATTGCAAGCCAAAAGAAAACCGCTATTGGCACTGGAAAAGCCAAATTGTCGCTCAATTGCTGTAACTTGAGATGTGATATAACTTGTAAGAGTAGACGTGACAAGAGCAGGCCCGGCGTAGAAAACAATAAAAGAATATATGTTTGTAAAATATTGTAATTTTTTTGGCCGGAAATTTCCGATTCCACATAAATAATCAGGATCTGAGTCAAAGAAATCCGGTTTTATATCATTGGATTCAGGCTTGTTAGCCACAATATTGTCAGTGTTAGGTAAAGTATCAGATTCGGAAAGCAGGGTTTCGAGATGGTTCGAATTTTGTGTTCCATGATCATAACTTTGGTGAATTTTTTCATTCGTGGGAGAACCATGTTTTTTAGCATCATCTGTTCCAAATTCTTCGTTCATCTTGAGTAATTTCTGTATAAATAAATAAATAAATAAATAAATAAATAAAAATTATAGAAATTTTCCAGAAAATTCTTCACGGTAAAGAAAGAAAGTCCTAAATTGTATAGACTATAATAGAAGAGATAATTCCTAACGAAATGCAAACGAAACATACATGCACACATACAACGAACATAGACATAGCTATCATGGATCAACAACCGGATTACTAACTCCTATTTCGAAGGGCATGCGTTTGCAATCCAGGAACAGGAAATACCAACCAAATACCCAAGGCATAAAAAGGATACAGACACAGGAAAAGCAGCAAAATGTGGTAACCGATGCAAACTTTGTGGAGTTAACACCGAAGATATCACCCACATCATAAGCAGTTTTCCGAAAATGTCATCACGGTATTATCTACCGATAAGACATGATGTAACTAAGATGCTGTATAATGAGATCTGTCGGAAGGATAACCCCTAGACCAGAGAAATAAGAACCCACAGTATGGTAGAAGCCATAACCACTCATAATAAAAAGGAGTACTGGTGGTATGTCCCAGTGAACACCTCAATAAAATATAAACATAGTGATTTGGAACAGAGAACAGAAACTATACAATTGTCGGAATCAGCTGCTCGGTGGATGTTAGCATAATGCTAAAGATCAGCGAAAAAGAAAATACTTATTCTGAAATATTGAGAAATCTTCAGATTATAAGTTCAGGCTTATACCAGTAATTATTGGGGCCCTGGAATATGTAACATATTGCCTCAATTCTAATCTTGAGAAATTAGGCTAGTCAAAACTAGGAAGGAAAAGCTGTTTCGAAGACTACAGATCCAAGCCATCACTGGAACTGTGAAAATCTCTTTTACTTTTTTACTTGTTTCAGACATTTGACTGCGGCCATGCTGGAGCACCGCCTTTAGTCGAGCAAATCGATCCCAGGACTTATTCTTTGTAAGCCTAGTACTTATTCTATCGGTCTCTTTTGCTGAACCGCTAAGTTTCGGGGTCGTAAACACACTAGCATCGGTTGTCAAGCGAAGTTGGGGGGACAAACACGGACACACAAACATATACATACATATATACGACGGGCTTCTTTCAGTTTCCGTCTACCAAATCCATTCACAAGGCTTTGGTCGGCCCGAGGCTATAGTAGAAGACACTTGCTCAAGGTACTGCGCAGTGGGACTGAACCCGGAACCATGTGGTTGATAAGTAAGCCACTCCTACTCATAAAATTTTACATACTCCTACTTGCCTCTCTTCTCATTACTAAAAGCCTATCCTTTCAGCAAGATACAACAATTATACAATAAACGTTGTGAGTTGGCTTAATAATATAAAAAGAATGGTGGAAGTTACTTGTGTTAGAGAAAGCGGGATTGCTACTGGAGGGTGTAGGTTGAAAAAAAAATCCAAATGTATAATGATTAAATATATAACTGAGTTCACGGAAAATTTGATAATTAACCAAAATGGATATTAAATAAGTGAGCGATTCTTTGAGGATACATGATTGTGATATATCAAGATAGTACACAGATGAGCTGGATATCATGGAATACTTATGAAGTAAGGGGGCACATGGGGTTCTTTGTGGTTATCATCAATCTTTACAATTTTGATCCTATTGTTTTCAAGGTTGGTATATGGATTAAGTTTTGTATACTAATTTTGAAATGAAAGTTATTTTCCCTATAAATTTACAATTAAAAAGTTAGTAGCCTTTAAAATTTGTAAAATTTAGGTATTTTAGCCAATCAGAAGCGAGTATTTTACGCATCACCGTGAAGATCTGTTAGCATAGTAAGCAAAGAAAAACCACGTGTTTCATAGCTGATAGCGAAGAACTCTGTTTCCATAGTAACCAAAGATGCTACACTTGCGCTCAAGGTGTGTAACCACCAAATTGAGTGTAATCAACAAATTGAGAGTACCTGGGTATCTTTAAAGCGTGGAAATAAACGCTGGTGTGGGACACATCGTTCCATGGTTGACTCTTATCGTTGTAAACTTATGTGGAGGAGATATGAGAAAGATAAAATCCTAGGGTGTGTTGCAAACTTTCGTTCTTGAATTTTCAAACTCATAAATATCCGTTTTAAACAATGTTTTGACTGTTATTTCTAGCAACTCCAGTTGGTTTGATCGTAGCGTTTAAATATTTAATTTGCTCGCAAATGTATTAATGTTTTTCCCTGTTTACTACAACTAGTCTAATGTTTTGACAAGCCGGTACCGCTACCCCTTTCTCGCTACAGTGACAGACGATGGAAGAGGCAGCGAACGCGCAGTTTTTTGATTGGCTGAAATTCTGAAAATTATCAATCTTTGAACACCTGTAATATTTTCACAAAATTTTTCTGGAATAAATGAATAACAAATTCGGATTCAGCATAAAAAATTACATCTATATGATACATGAAAGAAATCTTTTTAAAGATTTCGACTTGCAGTGACGATAGCCACAAAGATCTTTACATGGTGTTATGTGATATATAATGTTACATAACACAGAATACTATATGCTACAAAATCTTATACGATATAGAACTTGACATTTGTAATCAAATGTATCTTGGTTGAAACCACCAGTGATAGTAATACACGCTTGGAGTAGGCGCAAGTGCGAACGCCAAGACATAATTATTTGCAGGAAGTAGGTGTTTAGATGGGGCTACAGAATGGACTCATCACCATGTCTGTGTAGTACCTTAAGCAAATCGTGCAATATGGAAATTTAAACGCATGCAATTTTAGGTACATGAATTCTTGAATGTTGTTACTGGAGAATGCAGCACGTAGATTCAAATACCGGCCTCACATATTTCTGAGTAAAAATACGAAAGTAAATATATAGAGTTAAGCGTCAGTTGCCTTTATCGTTATATCTTGTATATCCATAGACTAAGCCTCAATATGTATAACTGTAATAACAAAGATAGTTTTAGTGAAAGAAAATAAATCACTAGGAATTATATAAAACTGACACTGGATTCCGTCCTGAAAGTTTGTAAGTAAAATACGTAAGTGTTTTAATGCCTGTCCACTCATCCGATCACTGTCTTACCACACTGCACTTCACACAATCATATATCACTCAGCGTTCAATTCCTCTTGGATCCTATAGCCCTGCATGTCAGGCAACCGGTTGGGGTTCCGCCAGTTTTATGCCGCATATATCTAGCAGCTCCCATGCTTCTAAAATGTGACCGAAGCCATCTTTTTGGGCGTGTCCTTTCACATTCTTCGCACAGGAAGAAAAAATTAAATAACTATACAAATACAATAAAAACAGCACCAGAAGTCCTCCAAATGATAGTTGTCCGGAAAAAATAAAGAGAGCAATACCTACTCACAATCAACCAGTGTTGATTGTGAGAGTGACACCCGAACCCTTCTTCCGCAGGGTTTGGTTCAATCCCAGACTGCATTCTGTCCGTGCAATAATGACCAATTTGCCATCGCATCCAACAACAACTACTCTTATGCAGATGGCATGACTCCTCATTCCTCCCGAACCTTCCTTAACCATATCTCACCCTCACGCAAGCCACACTCCTCAGGGGGAACCTGCATTAATTCCATAAGCGGAGACCGCGAAAGTATAATCGAGCGAGAATATGCCAACCTTATTTGTTTTAACAGCAACTTCCCCCATCCCCTTCAAATATTACCTGGATGAAGAAAATACAACCCATTACACCTACTTTGATCACGAGTCACACTCAGCTAAAACCCTCACAGCAGCTTTAAATGCTGAGCCTAATTAACGCCGAAGATATCCCTTAGGATAGCATCGTTAGCAAAGGTGAGACCGCTTCCCAAAGACCAGCTTTACACTTTAGATTCGAAGATTCCTGTTTAGATTCCTGTTGCTGCTGACATTCTACACCAAGGGTTCTCAACATTTAAAAAAAACTACTCTGGACTCCTTTATTATTATTTTACTCTAGTAGACCCCAAGCCATTAGAATGTGATCAAGCGCAATCTTGAGAAACTTGAGGGGCTGGAAGTGCTGTCTCACTCCGCCACCAGTTCAGACTTTGTATCATTATATTACAATCTTTTCCGAACCATTCGATGTTTAATAAAAACTAGTTTAATAGAATCTTCTTTCAGCATTCCTATTTTATATTTCGCACATTAACTTGTGTAGGTTGTACTATGTTAAATGTTAGGGAAAGAAACGCAGCTGCTTCTTGCAATACATACTAATACATACATCTAAAGTAAAATTTTTTAGGGAGCCCTTAAAATACTACTGTAGATGCCCAATTAACTATTTTGTTGCGTGGACCCTCTCCCCCGCCGAATTTTATATGGACCAACATGGGCCACATGGATCACGTTTCAAAACCATTGTTCTACACGGTTCGGGTCTAATACTGCTACTACGTACATCGGCATCTAGAACCGCACGCAGAGAAGGACCACTGGGATGTTTGTCATTCCATCACTAACACTCGTCACAATTCAGGCAACGTCTAGCAGGCAAGCTATCTCTTTTCTTTGCCTTTTTTATCGCTGTAATAATGACCCCTGTCTCACAGAGCTGATTGTTCTCGTACTGCTACTACACATTCTCCTCTGGCCCACCCATCTAACCACCTTTTGTTACACTTGTTGCACCCACGGCTCCTTTAGACTGTTCTTAATTCTCCCCCCCCCCCAGACCATACGGCATTGGGAATCTGCCCTCGCTCCTGTCCTTTTTGCAAGTGTTGGCGTGCAACAGTTTAAATGGAACATTAATGATATCAATGCCACCAGACACAGAGGGCCTACCTGCAGACTCAGCATGTAACACACACA
>NC_068982.1:148322152-148326441 GCF_001194135.2 Octopus bimaculoides | reverse complement strand
ACACACACACACACACACACACACACACACACACACACACACACACACACACACACACACACACACAATTTTTGTATTTTACTTAATTACATTCCTATCTAAACAGTGAAGTGAGTAATGTCTGTAACACACCAGTAGATATATAAAGCATATAAGAATATCTTCACGTACAAATGGACAGTCTTAACCAGGTGGATTTTCCTTTTGTTTGTCTTTAAAGTTTGGAACCGTTAGACATATCGGTGCAGTAATAACCTGTTATAAGTTGAATACTACAGCCAAGCATAATCGGACGAATTATAAATACATATCGAATAACACTACTAATCTCTCAATCCCCCACCTAACACAGAGAAAACAAATGCTACTAAAAATAATAATAATGATATTAAATGAATAAATAAAATTGGGAGCAATTTGAAAGGGAGAGAAGAGTGGGGAGGAGAGAGGTAAGTAAACAAGAATCAATTGGATTTGAAAGAAACTTGAAGCCTCACAGGTCAAAGGTTAAGAAACAACAAAACGAAACCGATGCACAAATGGACAGCTGGCCAAAATACAAAGAAGTTATTTTGTCGCAAATTATCACGTGTCGTAGAAATAATAGTAAAAATAACAAGAGCAATAATAATTTTCCTTATTTTAGCACCAGGCTAGCAGTACTAGACTGGTGCTTGATTTTATAGACCTCGAGAGGATGAAAAGCCAAGTTGAACTCGGCGGAATTTGAACGCAGAACGTAATAGTAGCGTTAAGCATTTTGTTCGATGCCACCTTAAATAATAATGGTTGCAAATTTTCGCTCAAAGCTACCAGTTATTTTGATTTTTTCCATTTATTTAGGGAGAGAACAGTCGGTTACATTGATCCCAGCTCCTTATTAGTACTTTATCGACTATTGAGGGATGAAAGCCAAAGTTGATTTCGGCGGGATGAACTCAGAATGTAAAGAACCAACGACTCGCTAACAATTGTGCCAGCTCGCTGCCTTGATGATGATGATGATCTCTTCTACTATAGGCACAATGCCTGAAATTTTGGGAGAGGGGACTAGTCTATTACATTGACCACAGGGCTCAATTGGTACTTATTTCATTGATCCTGAAGCGATAAAAGACAAAGTCGACTTCGGTAGAATTTCAGCTCAGAACATAAAGACGAACGAAATGTCGCTAAGCAATTTGTCATGCGTGCTGACCATTCTATAAGTTAGCCGACACTAATAATGATAATAATGATTATGATGATGATGATGATGATGATAATAATGATAATACTAATAATCCTTTCTACTGGAAGCACAAGGCCTCAAATTTGGGGGAACGGATTAACTCGATTACATCGACCCCAGTGCGTAACTGATACTTATTTAATCGACCCTGAAAGGATGAAAGGCAAAGTCGACCTCAGCGGAATTTGAACTCAGAACGTAGCGACGGGCGAAATACCGCTAAGCATTTCGTCCAGCCTGCTAACGATTCTGCTAGCTAGACAGACTAACCACAGGGCTTACAACATAAATCGTATTACACAATGCATATACAATAAGCGGGAGATCGGTAAAATATGTAACGCTCAAGGCACTAGAGTACAAATATAAAATTGGATGAAACAAGGTCACTTTTGAACGACATGTGGAGATAATGTTTGTAATGATTCTGACCATCATACTCACAAGTCTGTTACTCTCTCCCGACTACCAAACCAAAAGCAGAATTCAAGTTTCAGCTTTGCTTGAAAGTAGAGCCCCACTTTTCCTGTCACCTATTTCACTTGATACTTAAAAAAGTGTCGTGGACACAGTCAGACGTGTCATGTTCTCAACACTTTCAAACGCATCCACCATACAACTTCTTTTTCCACAGCTTATAGAAAAAAAATGTCGCTGCATGTTCTTGTCAGTCAAAAATGACATTAATAATAAAAATTTCGCATCCCTTTTCATTAAAGTAGCTTCTAGAAGGAGGTCGAGAAACAAAGTACTTTCAAAGAACTTTTAAAGATCTTGAAATTGATTGAAACATAAAAGGGAACACGAACAAAAATATACATATAATAAGGCTCAAAACTAGTCTAAAAAGAGAATAAGAGTCCTGCTAGGTACAGCCCACATCATACGTCAGTCACTTTCCATTCATTTTCAGAACGGTTACAGCGAATACACTATACCCATAATATCAATCACACTATCGTATACGAAACGAAACAACAACCAATAAAATAACGGAAGAACAACAAACAAGAACAAAAAACAATACTAAAAAACAAACAAGAATAACAAACAATACTAAAAAATAAAACAATTTAAGCACAAGAGCATAAATACAAGAGCATGGCAAATGACTACCAAAAGCAAATGATAAATAAATATAAGTTGAAATATATTGTAGAAAATAGTTGAAAGCAATGATGACTTTGTATTTACAACATACTTGGTTTCTATATTTGCGATGAAATTTCGTTATCAACTTTCAATATATCCATAAAATATGGGTCTCGATAGACAGCTGAAGATCTAAATGGAATAAACAGAACCAAAGCGGAATTCAGTGGAAATCAGTACTCCTTTGTTTTGTTTTTTACCTCTCATATGGGTATTCTTCGTAATTTCTGCGTCTCACTCACTGACTCCTTTTTACAAATTTATGCAACAAAAAATTTGTATATCTTTTTTTAGAATACAATATGGAACAGAGAATTAGAAACAGTAAATGATTTTAATAAAGTGAATTTTATCTCAGAACATATGAATATTTATTGATAAGATTATTTGCATGCATACGCACACGTATGTGTGTATATGCATACATATACACACGCAAATATATGTATGTATGTGTATACGCGCGCGTCGTGTATTCATATGCTCTCCCAATAAAAATAGATATAGGTTCGTACGTATACAAACACCATTGCCTTATCATAAATGTAAATACTAACAGACTTACATACACCATCACCATCGCCATCACCCTCATCATTAGAGCCACTACCCACCCACCACTACCGCCACCAACACTCAGACCACCACCACTACCACACTATACCACCTTCACTACCATGATTTTACCAGCCTATTATCCATCATATCCACCAGTTCACTTGTATCTTACCTTTTGGCAAAGCACGACTTATCTACATGAGAACTGAATCGGTCATAGTTCAAATGAAAAATAATAGCAGAATTTTAAAGATGTTTATTATTGTTTGTGTTATTCAGGCTGCTGTCTACGGTATCTTTGAGAACCGTAGAGTGAGAGAAAGTGTTGCTAAATACAGAAATAAGTCATGATGATGCATCTATATATTAGCATAAAGATTGTGCATAGACAAGATAAACACGAACACGTATATAAATTTATATAAATCAAGGGAATTTGAATGAATCTAAAAATCAAAGCACTTGGTAAAGCCTAAAACTAAAAGGTTACTTACTGATAAATCTCATTTAGTTAAATTTCCTTAATAAGGTCACTCAAGTGACTACCATGAAGATGCTCATCAGCACGCCCAGACTTTGTCCCACAGATTTATGGCTACTGCTGTGTCCCCACCTCTTCGTAGCCATGGTTTCGTGCCATATCTAGCACATGCAATCAAAAGTTTCTCCTCCATATTGTCCCTACCTGTACGACCCATTAAGCCAAGTCTTTCTTCCTTACATCTTCATCCATCAGGAATTTTTACACTGTAGCTGTTCGCTTGCAACACTTTCAGTGAATATTAACTGCGCTGATATCACATGTCTCGAACGGCCAGGGCAGATCGAGGACTTAGCCCTTTACTTAAAGGACAAAGAAAAGAAGACAGAAGGCGGAAAACAAACTAACAGAAAGATACACTGCCTTAAAATTTGAAATTGCAAGAGTTTGGATATGAAAACTGTAAAGGTTTGCCTATAATAATTGGTGCATTGGGAACTAAGCAATGACATTGACAAATGATTGAAGGAGATTGGAATGGAATATCCTGTAGAGATTCAACACAAAGTTTACCTCCAAGAGACAAGAAAGATTATCAGGAAGGTTCTAAGCATCTGAAAGACATGAAAACTAGTGGATGCTTACGGTTACAGGTAGTAACCTGTTACGAATATAAGCCCTGCCAGGAATTAAAACGAACCCGAGTCAAATCAATAATAATAATAATAATAATAATAATAATAATAATGATAATAATAATAATAATAATAAGAAATCCAAACTAAAACTAGAACAGCAACGGACCATGATAAAGAGACTGAAGGATTTTTAATTGCTGCACAAGACCAAAGCCTCCCCACCAGAAAT
>NC_068982.1:148320563-148321694 GCF_001194135.2 Octopus bimaculoides | reverse complement strand
AAATAGAGATAACTCGAATGTGGAATCTAAAAACAGAAACAATTCCTATCATAGTAGGTGCCTTAGGTATAATAAAAAAATATTCAGACAAATACATAACAAAAACACCAGGACTTACAAATATATATAACATACAGAAAATTGCACTACTGGGTACTGCACACATTCTACGCAAAACACTTTCAATACAGTAAACGTAAGAGCACCACAGCAAACCACAGCACATACCCAAGGCGCACAGAGCTGCGCTCGGTAGTGAAGTGAAAGCACGTTATAAAAATAAAACTACTGAACAATAAAAATAATAATAATAATAATAACAACAATAATGCAGAATAATCTACCTAAAAAGAAGCAAGGTACAGTCCCTAGCAGGAATAAAATTACCGAATACAGAATTGATTAAACAAATTGAAACGGAAGGTTACAAGTACCTTGGAGTACTAGAGTTCAACGAGATAATGGAGAAGGAAATGAAAGAGCAACTCAGAACGGAATATTTCCGAAGACTAATGTTGGTGCTGCGCTCAAAATTGACCGGATGGAATAAAATCCAAGTAGTTAATACGTAGGCGATAGCATCACTTCGTTATGGAGCGGGAATTATGAAATGGCAAAAGGGAGAAGTGATGAAAACAGTATAAAAACAAGAAAAATGTTGACAGGACACAAGGCCTTCCACCCTAAGAATGACAATGATAGGCTGTACTTGTCCAGAAGAAAGGGTCGGAGAGGTTCGATCAGTTGCCCGGATTGTATCGAAGCAGAGAAAAACAACTTAAGGTGGTATGTCAAAATACCGTGGAGCCATCGTTGAAACATACTCGCACAACACGTGTAAACACGCTCGCCACTCTGACAAAGCGCTGGAGTACAGCCAAGTAAGTAATACTCATCGAAAGTGTTGGACTATATCAAAGTAAGTACATATTGGACTATATTCGATTAAGTACATATCACACATACGTAAGTGCGTAAACTAATTAATTACGTATACACCCCAGATTTACATGAACACATTTTAATATTTCAAAATAACATTAAGTAACGTATAAACAGGCGTGCTCACATAAGTGAATCAAATAAAACAAACGACAAAGCATTAAACATATATATATATATATATATATA
>NC_068982.1:148315944-148320421 GCF_001194135.2 Octopus bimaculoides | reverse complement strand
GTATGTATGTATGTATGTATGTATGTATATATACCCACCCACGGCATTAAACAAATATATACACCCTACGGAAAAATAAGGGTGGATATTAGTTATTTGTTTGTTTCTTTGTCACGGTTCATTACTTTTATTTGTTTATAATTATAGAAGCGGTGCTCTATAAAATTATCTACGCTAATAGATAAGACCCGGAGCCTAGTACTAACACGAAAGTGTTAATGACAATTAACCAAAACTCATGTCGGATCAGAGGAAATATTAACAATGACAAATAGTTAAATGAAAATAATAATATCAGTGATGATAACAATAATAATGAAAGAAGCGGCTGGAATCTCCCTATGGTGTGATTAATGATACATCTAGTGATGGTGTCACAATAAAAACACTGGTAATTGCACAACCTGATAATCGCTACCTCATATGACTGACAATGAAAAAACAAAATATTGTGAATAACGGTGGTAATGAAACTGAAGCCCTTGATGGTGACAGTGTTACACCCGGCAGGCTCAGAGATACTGGTCCGACACCAGTCTGTCGATATACAGCAAGGGACCCCAGCATACACGGCGTAGATGGAATAAACAAGTCAATGCTGTAGTCATGGAGTGTTACTACTTGAGCAACCCTGTAGACGAAAATGGTGCTCATATTAGCGGATACCGACAACGAATTATGATGAATCGAGAGAAAGAGGATTGTTTCAACTCACAGAATAGAGATTATGTGATCAAGCTAGAGCTATAAGACAAAATCGTTGGTTCATAGAAGGACGGCTCGAAGCTATCAAAAGACGGGTATTGGAAAACAGCAGCAGAGGAAACGATGAAAATACAGTTTTTACTGATAAAAGTAATCTCATAACGGAAAACAGAGCTGAGATCTCTAATAAACCACAGGAAAGGAACAGTGATAGCTTGCTCGACGAGAGACATATACATGGTTCGGAAGAAGACAACAAAACTAATGGTGACATGGCAGATGGGCAAAAGGCAATTTACAACAGAACAAAGCCAAGACTACAGGAGAACGGTAACGATATTATTTGCAACCTTAAAAAGGTTGATCGGTGGAAATTGAATCAAGAAACGAAAAATGTCAATGAAATTCTGAAATACATCAGAACAAAAAGCATCACAGAAACAAACAATTTGATGAAGGCAGCAAGTATTGTTGTAGGAGAAAATGTGGGTGTTGATGTCAAGAAAAAGAAATATAATGGGAGCGACAAAAGAAAAGATCCATGGTGGAAAAGAAGAATACAGGAGTGGTTAGATATGCTCCCGAAGGACATTTCTGTATTACACCGAAAAGAGAAGTGAACAAAAATACAGGGCACTGAACAGGAAGTATGATGTTGAAAGAAAGGACCTGAAAGTGGTAATGGAAGGACTGAAACAGTGCCTCATTGCAAAGAAAGCAAAGATGGTAAGATATGACCAAAGAATGAAGAGATACCAGCAGAATAGGTTATTCAGAGTAGATAAGAAGAGATTCTATAAAGAAATAAATGGAGAGTGTACAGATGAAAAGTTGATACCAGATAACAATGAAAGTCAAAGGTTTTGGAGTGACATCTGGAGCACAAAAAGGATGCTGAATGGTTGCAACAACTGAAACAAACAGTAGTCTGTCCAAAACAGGCAGAACTAGTCATTTCAGTTAGGGAAGTGAAGGAAATCAGCAGAAAAAGGCAACTGGAAGACCTTGGGACCAGATGGAGTTCAATGCTACTTAATACAAAGATTTGGTGAATGTCATGCACAAATAGCTGCACAACTCAACAACTTGTTAAATGCATACAAAATAACACCAGAATGGTTGACAATGGGTAGGACAACGCTGTGCTTGAAAAACATAGAAAAATGCAATACGGTAGACAATTACAGGCCGATATCCTGCTTGCAACTTATGCGGAAACTATTGACTGGAATACTCGCAGAGTTAATTTACGGACATCTGCCACATGAGCAGAAGGGTTTCAAGTGTAAGTGCAAAGGTACCAAGGATCAACTCCTGATAGACAAAACTGTATGGATCTGTCCTACACATGACAGCACAAGTCAGCAATGCTCGGACATTGAACAAGAGTGTGCAGAACGATTTCGTCATTCTACTCGCACCTTGGACAAGCCCGTCTGACAGCACATCCATGCCTGTAGAGTTTGTCTCGAAACGATACCGCACCCCGACCCCCGGTAGCACTGCTAGGCCGAGGACATCTGGAAATTCTCCATGCTAGTTCCTGAGCGGAAAGTCCTCCGGAATGGACTAGCCAGTTTGTTCTCGTCGGCGCCCAGAGTCTCCCCGAAAACGTCGTCGTACATCCCCGCCACCAATCCTCTATAAATTTCTAAAGCAGAACATCCACCGATCCCATTTCCCGACTGGTAGAGGTCTGTGAGCGCCTGACGAAATTCTGGGTGCCAGGTGCAATGATAGTAATAACTGGAGAGACCCGTGAATTTTTCACGGAATAAATGGTAAATGTACTGGGTTATTTCTGAAAACTTTGTCCAAAAGATCTGATAGCGTAGCCCGTGTTGTGTCTGTATCAAATAATAATCATTGGAAAGTGAAGGAAACTGGAATACCATGGTTACTTAATGTACATGATAATACTTCCAATCAGTTAAGATCAGAAGCCGTGAGAGCCACTGCCTGGTACTGCATCCGGCATATTATTATTATTATTATTATTATTATTATTATTATTATTATTATTATTATTATTATTGCTGATAATAATTTTAGTAAAATAACTGATAGAGAGGCAATACTGTTTGGGGTTGCTAAAAATGTGTTAGGTGTATGGTTTAACAAGCTGTTCATGCTAAAAGATTAAATAGTCAATATAATAGTAATGCCAATTTACAAGTAGTATTTTGAATAAATCTTTATCACGCTTGTAATTGAGTTGTAAAACAGAAGCTGATAGTGTCTTTGCTTTAATCTTAAGCACGTTGATACCACCAACAGGTGACCAGCTTTCATTACCTATAAGAGCTCTCATATGCAAAAGAAAGGATCCTAGCACTTACTGTGACACGCTGAGGCAAATTCAAGCACAAAATAGAAGTGAAGTGATAATTATTATTAAATGAGAGACAAAGGCAGCCAGCTGGCAGAACTGTTAGCCCGCCAGTTCAAATATGATTTAGGTATATTCGACCCCGTAAGAAACTATTCACTGCATTTTGTCACGGAGAAAATTCCTCGCTGCAGGCAAATAAGTGTAAATACACAGAGTCAGTTTACAGTGCACCTTAACTAAACTATGAGATGCATGTATTTCGGAGTAATTATCTCCTCTTCAGCTGCAGAGACTGAAAAGGCAGACGCTTTAAACTTACCCGAGAGACATTTCTCTCTTATGATAATCCCGTCATCGTTTAATGACTGGTTTCGCTATTCAGCGGCTCGCTGTGAATAAAATATGAAGTAACAGCGCTAAGTAGTGATAGGTATAAAAATACAAATTCAGTGCATTTCATTTCGTCATATCCAACTTCTGATGACAGAAAAAAGACTAATAAAACCGTTTAGTGCAATTTCAAATTGAAAGGAGAACTAAAACCACAATAGTTGGATTCATAGTAAATATGTGTCTTTAATCGAAAAAAAAAATACTGCCCTGAGTGAGGCTCGAACTCACAACCTCCGCATATCTTCTAACTTGTGATTACCACAAGGAAGGTACTGTCTATAAGTACGGCGCGCTTACCGATTGTGCCACCAGGGCAGTTGACAACGTTCTGTAAAATTTAAGTGAATGAATCTCCAGTTAATTAATAATCTACATACGTTTGCAAATTTATGAAACATGTTTTATTGCTCTCTCTCTCTCTCTCTCTCTCTCTCTCTCTCTGTTTATTCGGGAATGTAAGTGTGTATGTATCAGTTTATACAATGTATGTATGTATGTTTGTACGTAGATATAGATATAAATATCGCACATCTGTTTAACATCACATGCGATCGACTAGGATTGTATAGCAAAAAATTTTCCCTTCTCATTTATTATGGGTTCGTTTCTGCGTTTGATGTTTTTATGCAGTCATGCATAAACACAGACACTTAGATTCTAGATTTAAGGTGTTAACAAAGACACCAAGGCCGTAGGAGTAGCATCAGTCCAGTAAAGCAAGGTGAGTTTAGGAATTTTATCTGCCTTGTTACAACACAGTGAGAAGTAGAATTAAAAACAAATTTTCTCTATATCTTACAGCGCAATCCGATATGATTGCACTCTGTTGATTACAGCTACTGTTGTGCGACTACTTAGCTATAATGTTCTTTTGTTCTTTTTTTACACTCTTACTTGTTTCCGTCATTTGACTGCAGCCATGATGGAGCACCGTCTTTAGTCGAACAAATCAACCACAGGACTTATTCTTTGTAAGTTTAGTACTTATTCCATCGGTCTATTTTGCCGAACTGCTAACCTACGGGGACGTAAACACACCAAGATCGG
>NC_068982.1:148315295-148315844 GCF_001194135.2 Octopus bimaculoides | reverse complement strand
TATTTTGCCGAACTGCTAACCTACGGGGACGTAAACACACCAAGATCGGTTGTCACGTGGTACTTCAGCATAGTCGCAGTCAGATGACTGAAACTATTTATATATATATATATATGAAAACAATTACAGCGTGGAAGGTGTTTATAAGCCATTTAAAATAACACACAAAGACCGTTAGATTCACTTCAACATTTAAATTTAATTTGTCAAAATATTTTCGTCGCTTTGAGACCGCGACCTGTTCACTGACAAAATTCTGTGCTGCATATATATATGGTTTCTTTCCTTAAATAAATATCGTTAGGTGGTGTAGGGATATTTTTAATAGAGTAGTCCATATGAAAGAAATTCATCTTGGCGCAGGATACTTGCATCGTCGAGCGCTCGACTGTAATGGCTAAGCTTCGTCAATCTTAAAAAGAATCTGCAATGGTCATTCCGGTACAGTATTGATAAACTATGTGAGGCGTCAACAAGCAGAATAGCACACGACCAGCTGAGGGTAAAGATAATGTTATAATGCAAACTACAAATCTTTTTGAGATTTGT
>NC_068982.1:148313293-148314851 GCF_001194135.2 Octopus bimaculoides | reverse complement strand
ATAAGCTAAATCAATTCTAAAAATGCTCATTACACGCCGTCTACCATAATGGCGCTCTTCGGATACTCTTTAAGAGCTGAGGGCTCAAAACAAAGCAAGGTACACACACACGTACACACACACGTACGTACGCACGCACACGCGCACACACACACACACACACACACACACACACACACACACACACACTCACACATGCATAAGTGTGTAATGGTGTAATGTGTCAGAGAAAGATAGATAGACATAGAGAGAGGGAGGAGCTATAGTGGAATTTCTTTTTTAATTGTTAAATCATTTGATTTGAATCTTAGTTTTTCTGTACTTGAACAGGAACAGAAAGTGTTGTTATGACATAATGTCATTAATTTCTGCGTTTTAGGCGCGCGCACGCACGCACGCACGCACACACACACACACACACATACACACAGACACACACACACACACACACACACATGCACACACACACACACACAGATCCCCCACCGCACACCACCACTACCACGCACGTATGTGTGTAAGATGCAGAAATGAATCGCGTGTGTCACAACATTTTCACTTCCTGTTCAGTTTCAGAGCAACTAAAATTCAATGTATATTATAAATGTAATATAGACGTTATAGTCTATAGGGAAACCAGTGCTGGTTGCGTTTGTCATTCTTATTTTCCGTTTATATTATCATTTTTTTAAATGGCTTGTAGCGACCTTTAGTTGGTCCGGCATAGAAATGAAATTCGAATGGATTTGTTGACATTTATACTTCATGCATAATTATTATGTAATTATTCTTATCATGAGTTTGTTAAATAATGCTTCTTCTCAAGGAGGGGGGACGCTTATCTCTCTTGAAACTGCAAGCTAACAAAAGCTTCCAAATATTTCCTCCACTCTGTATTCTAACCCGAATGTAAATCTCATTTACTCACATTGTTTTGAATTTATTATGCGTGGTCATGTAGCTTCTACACTTCGTTGATAAGATTGTTTATTTCTTAAATGACATCGTACGATAGATGTGAGAGATTAGACCTGGCCGGTCTGAATATAAAGTGTGTAGAATAGCCGTTCAAATGTAAAAGTATACTTTCTTCAATTCTTTATTAGTTTAATTGCTAAAGGGTTAAAATACAAAATTATCATTCACCCAATTCACACATTTTTTTTTCACCATCACTTTAGCACTGTCTGGCTAATTAAACCAATTACCAAATAAAGTGCATTTGTGTTCAACGATAAAAAACAATACTGCGATACACGTTGAGATACAATGGAAAACTGTTGGGTAAAAATTTTTAAGAAGATTATATTAAAATGTGTGAAGCAAATGAACTGCCAGATGCAACATTCAGATAGTATGGTTTCCTTGCTAATTTTGTTTTAGTTACACCTAAATAAAAGTTCTCATCGAGAAAATCTAATATTGAAATCACGCCAAAAATTTATATAGTAGAACATTTATGAATCGAAAATTGGTCAAATCTGAAGATAATCCATGCACACACACACACACACACACACACACACACACACACACACACACACACACACACACACAC
>NC_068982.1:148307795-148313271 GCF_001194135.2 Octopus bimaculoides | reverse complement strand
CACACACACTCTCTCACACACACACACAATGTATGTATATTATTATTACTTAGACGTATTGGCTTTAATTTTGCACAACGAAGTTAGCTTTCCCCGTTTGCGCAATCGATAAGCGCGATGTACTTAAAGCCAGTACTTTCCATACGTAATTCACAATAATAGGTGAGTTCAAGCCTCACTGCTTTGCTTTGCTTTTTAATATGTTTAATTAAGCATTTGAGTTTGTATGCTTTGTTTTAACTTGAAATCGTGTTACAAAGTTTTATTAGGGCTTTATTAGTGATGCAGCACGGAATTTTGTCAGTGAACATGTCTCGGTCTCAAAGCGACGAAAATATTTTGGCAAATTAAATTTAAATGTGTGTTTCTTAAATGGCTTATAAACACCTTCCAGGCTGCAATTGTTTTAGTTGTATTAGTTTTTTTCTTCTTTAGAAGTCGCTTTATAGACAAAAGGTCAGATACACTTGATTAATATATATATTTTTGAAAATTAATAAATAATTCACGACGATGCACTTTCACTTATTCAACTATTGACCAAATTAAACGTGATTAAGTCCTTTGAATAGGACCGGTATTCTGATAAATTTTGAGATATTATAGTAGAAAGTTAGCTAAGTAAGAAAAATGTTACTATGAAATATGAGCTCAAAAAGGAACATTAACGCATATGTGCAACACCTAAACAGTACACGTACTTTATTTCTTTATTTGCTTTGCCCTAGTTACACTTAAATGAAAATTTGCAATGACCGGAATCTAATTCAGTAAACTTCGTCAAATTTTATGCAGTAAAATAATTTATGGTGGGTGGGAAAGTAATGAAATTTGAATGAAAGTAATGCCTAAATTTTATAGCCATTTTATTCCTGTGACCTTATTGGGAAAACAGTATAGTTAAGTTTTCTCAGAATAAATAATAAACTGTGTCAGAATTGACACAATAAAAATAATAAAAATGAACTTGGGAAGCAAGAAGTTGTCAAAATTGAGAGGGCTCCCTAATAATTTGAGAGTGGCCACTAAAGTGTATATATATGTATACATAGCTTACTGTTCTGTTACGGTAAGATCAACAAAAAAGTACTCAATCCTGTGAGAGATAAATATTTAATGTACACTGTATTAAGGTAAGAGTTACTAGTAGTTCTTGTTCTGGAGATACGTGGCTAGGTTGGTTTTTATAACGTGTGATGTGCCTTCAAGCGATCTTTAGCTTCTGGGCACGTGACCTGTTCTATTTAAATATCAGGTCGCTGTTACATTAGAGACCACGAGAAAAAAGGGCGGAAACGCAAAGGTGGTTGTTGCAAGAAGTGGAAGGGTGAATAAAAACGGAATACGAAAAAAAAAAAATATTAAAGTTACCTCCCATTTGATCGTAGAAGTCGTAGTTAAACTAACTGTTGTAGAATAATTCAACGGAGACGGGTCTGAAATCTGCGAGAGAGTTGCAGACTTCGGACCCCTCATCTACAAAGTCCAGATTTCTGAAGATTACTGTTGGTTCTCTTTGCGATCTTTGCTGGTCTGTGGTGAAATCAATGTCTTCGCCACTGTTGTCTATAGTCTGCCGCATTGCATAATTCAATACAATTTGCAGACAGGTAAGATGCAAGCGTATCTTCTTGCAGCACCGCAGATAGAATTTAAAAGAATTACGTTTCTTCATAAGATGAGAATGTGGAGGCGCGTGACTTAGTGGTTAAGGTGTTAGCATCATGATCGTAAGATTGTGGTTTCGATTCCTGGACCGAGCGACACGTTGTGCTCTTGAGAAAAACACTTCATTTCACGTTGCTCCAGTCCACTCAGCTGGCAAAAAATGAGTAACGCTGCGATGGACTGGCGTCCCGTCCAGCTGGGGAACACATACGCCATTGAAACTGGGAAACCGGGTCCATGAACCTGGTTAGACTTTAAAAATGCGCATTTAATAATTTTTATTTATCAGATGAGAATACACGAGCTCTAGTCTTGTCGCAGGTCTTTGCAATTGCTAGACCTAGTTCGTATAGAATGCCACATGATCGAAGGATTTTCAACCTTTTTTTAACGATGGATGGTGTCAAACGCTTTGCTGAAATCCATGAGGCTTATAATAGCATGTAACTGTTTTGATTTAACTCCTTCTATGATACACCTCAGGTCTAAGATCTGAGATTTTGTGGATTTCCCTGGTCCAAATTTATTTTGATTTGGTCGCAGATGGCTATCTAACACCGGTTGAATCCTGTTGAGGATCATTCGGTTGATGACTTTGAGTAGATATTAGACAGTACAATTTTTCTGAAGTTAGTTTCTTTGCTGAGCTTTCCTGACTTTCGGATTGGTATCAAGTCAGTCTCGGACCACTGTTATGAACTCTCTTGGTTCTAAAAGAGCTTATTCGCAAACTCCAGTTTTATTTCATCCAGATTGCACCACTTGAGGGGAAATTCCATCACGGCCAGCTTTTCCCGCCTTCCGTCTCTTCCTAGCACTCTGAAGTTCTTCGAATTCAAAGGATCAGGTTTTATATGTGAAATCGTTGCAAACAGGTTGAACCTCTTCATCTTCATTGCTTACAAGAGGAAAATTTTCCGAGCAATTGATTGAATTGTTGATACCCCTTTTGGATACACTCCTCCCAGCTGCTTCTATGGATGATGCCCGACTTTGCTGCTTCCCTTCTGTTTATCTCATTGATCAATTTCGAGCTTTATCTGTGCATTGAATTTGCCTCTGCTGCATTGACTTGATCAATCATGCGGTCAAATTTCCCTTCCTCGATAGTGTCGTAGGCATTATGAAGAGTGAATTTGGCAGCTTGTAGTCTCAGCCTGTGTTCTTCGTTAGGATTCTCTTTATAGCAGTTAAATGCTCTTTGAACATTCCAAAGAAAACAAATTTTCTGTTGAAAAAGTGATACTCCATGAGGATGCCAATCATATGAATTTGAGACGAAGAGAAACTGCAAAAAAATTGTGCTAAGTAAAATAAATGCTAAAATTATATTTAAATTTAAATGCTTTTATCCCTTCATCAAAAAATACCAAGAAATTATTTTTCGTTTAAAGCCAATTTTTCTTTTATCAAAAGAAATTAACACCTTATTCTGGTATAATTAATTTTCCAAAATAATAATTAGTCAGAAAAAAAAAATAGATATGAAGATATATTAAAATTTGATAAGTTAATGGACATAAAAAACAAAAAAAAATAATAAAAATAAAAGGAAAAACAATCGTTGTGAAATTTATTATATGAAAAAATATTTCTTATTTATATAATTTACTTCTTGATCATGTCTGAATGCAACAAAGACAGAAATGAAATGTACAAGGGAGAAGCAAGAATCTAAATGAATAAGGCATCACCAAGATAGGCAATCGCATTCTTGGTTTACCATAGTATCACCAAGTGCATCTCAAGCTTGATCCAGGAAGAGACTTGCGATATACTGAAGGTGTTCCCCGAGAATATGAATGGGATCAGATCATTTTGCCTCAAACTAGTTGACTCATATTTGATGTAGTGTTTTCTGACTCGTGTCAATTCATCTACTGATGTTCTGTTAGCATTTTCGTCTTCATTTCGGTTTCCTCACGGAGAATTTATAAAATTAACTTTTTGCCTGTAAAAACTTTTGCTTGCAAAAGATGGATTAGCAAAGGAAATTCATTTATAGGAGTGATATTATTCTTCATTAATTGAACCCGGAAAGTACAGGACAAGACAACATGAAAACTTGAAAAAATTGCAGTTGCCTGAGTGATACCATATGGCATTCGAAAGCCCTCTGCACTGATCTCAGGCCTCTACTACCTTCATTTCTTCTTAGGTAGAACCTGTCAACATCATTGTTTCTGTGGAAGTTCCCAGTTGTCAGGATTTTACGGGTTTTGATATCTATGGAGTGGATTTCCTCTACAGACCAATCACGTATCCCAAATGAAGGGATCAGCACTGGTACTGCAAATGCATTGTGGGATATTGTTTTGTTGTAAGAGGAGAGTATGTATGTATTTTCGTACGTATGCATTTATATTCATACATTGGTCATCTAGTACTCTCAGCACCAGCCACAATGACAACAAAAATACATTACATATAAATGTATATATGTGTGATTATATATATACATACACACACGCGTCCGCACACACACATACATACATTATAGTAATTACATTGACAATAAAACGTGAATAATTAATAAAATGAAACATACGTACACACATGTATTTGGGATTTACATACTCTAAAACTATACAAATATATAAACACATCTTCATTTTTGCACTGTAACCTCTCCTGTTGCTCTTCTAAGCATGAAATTTCATTCGCTCTTTGTCACTTCTTCTGCTTCGGTCTCCACCAGTTACAATATGACTTCACACAGAGACACCATATGTTTCTGAATCATCTACCTCTTCTTTTTTTTCCCCCTCTCACAACTTCCTTCTTCTAAATATCTTTCTGACGAAGTACATCAGCTCGAAATATGAAATACACCTCTGTTTTCTTATCTTGCATTGAACGTTAAACCAACTATTACTTTTTTTTTGTTTATGTCGATATTCTCGAGGATCATTTTGGATACTCGCTCATACACTCATTCATATGAGTAGTATTATATTTTGCACACGCATATAATCATTCTCCCTTTCTCTCTCTCTCTCTCACACACACAAACATATTTAAATATACATATTTATCAGGATTTTCAGTTATTCATAAGTATTTAATTTTCATTGATGAATACTATCCTGATGGTATACAGTCTTTACTGCTTGGTATTTCTTTGAGTTTTCTTTTTTAATGAAAATAAATAAAGCAATTGTTATTATGACGCCACAGAGAAAGCTAACACCCACGCTAACTGAAAAGTTCAGGATTTTCATTCGACGTGTGTCGTAAAACACGCATGAGCCTTGTTTTGAGTCTACCGTTGAAGACCAAATTAAGCACGTAGTATCAATCAATTTTCCGAACACAATGGGGCCAAATGTCCAACCTAAAAGAGAAAAAAAATATTGACAATTGCACTTGAAAAAATTAGATTACGTTGTCCGTTCTGTATGTCTCACCGAACACCACAATTCCCGCCTTATCCACTTATTTCCAATCCACTTGCCTTCAGAATCTCAATCCTCGAGAATTCCCCAGTTAGCAAATGTTTTTTTCTGTAGACGTTGATTCAACAGATGTTGAAGCTGATCATAAACTGCAAATAACTTACTAATATAGGAAGTTCTTTGAAAGTCATGAGCAAGGCAACTTCTTTGTAACCGACTTTACAAAAATATTGCACGGCATGAACTGCCATACAATATTCCTTGCCGCTTCAGTGGCAAGGAACAAGTTGGCATCTGATAGTTGCGATGGTCATAAAAAGAGGTATAATGAGGAATTGATACTCGGATTTTGGGTAGAAAGGTATAATTACAAATACATTTAATCAATATATATATATATGTATATATATATA
>NC_068982.1:148305712-148307783 GCF_001194135.2 Octopus bimaculoides | reverse complement strand
ATATATAAATCATTTGGAACGGTGAAGGAACGCAAAATCACTTACCCAATAAAGAATTCAGAAATGATGTCACTCCTATAACCAAGCTTTTATCTTTTGCTTCCACCATTCTATCCAATAAAAAAATGTTTATTTCTTTAATAAATGAAATGTTCGATGTTTTAAATTAGCGAAATATTGTTTACAAAGAGCTAGATTCATTGAAGATTAAATCTGGAAGGTAGTAATTACCTTATAAAAGCTATAGAAAAGGGCACAATTTTCATGGTTCCAAACAAAGCTGAGAGGGTAAGCAAAGCCGAAAAATAAATGATCTTGTGATTGCAATCATTTTTACAGTACCCGGACTCAACTGTAGAACCAGCAACCAGACAGCTGCAGTCAGTATACCTCTGTAAATATAACATAAACACAATATATACACATTAACTGAGAATAAAGCAACAAAAAATGAACAAAATTATAGTAGTAGTAGTAGTAGTAGTAGTAGTAGTAGTAGTAGTAGTAGTGGTGGTGGTGGTGGTGGTGGTGATGGTGGTGGTGGTGGTGGTGTTGTGTTGATGTTGGGAGTAGTTGTGAAATTGACGGTAGTGGTAGTGTCGCTGTTTCTGTTGGTCATGGTGGTGGTGATAGTAATAGTAGTAGTAGCAGTGGCAGCAGCTGCAGTAGTAGTAGTAAAGTCTTATTGAGGTTGTTGAGGAGTAAGTGAATAAAAACACTTTCGATTCCATGCAAATTTAACGCAGCCGCCATGAAATAACACACAGTGGATAATGTAACCCAGGACATACAATTTCTGAATAAAGATTATGAACGGTTTTGATTGGAATGCCTTGGCTCATTGGTTTAGTTGATCATGGCAGGCCAGAGGCTAAACAAAAATAAGCTGAAACTTACTGCAATGTGAGACAAAATAAAAAAGTTTAGCGGCGGAAATGAACCACAAATCTCTTCCTCCCCGACTCCATAAGTTTAAGATACACTTACTGTTACCAACGCTGAATAATTTTCGTGCGCGAGCTTGATTGCGTGCATATGTGTACGTGTATACATCCGTATTCGTGCATGTATTTATGTCTTACAAATATATGCCTATACACGTATATTGTCTGTACGTATGCATCTGTGTATTTTGATGTATGTGGAGGCGCAATGGCCCAGTAGTTAGGGCAGCGGACTCGCGGTCGCAGGATCGCGGTTTCGATTCCCAGACTGGGCGTTGTGAGTGTTTATTGAGCGAAAACACCTAAAGCGCCACGAGGCTCCGGCAAGGGATGGTGGCGAACCCTGCTGTACTCTTCCACCACAACTTTCTCTCACTCTTACTTCCTGTTTCTGTTGTACCTGTAATTCAAAGGGTCAGCCTTGTCACACTGTGTCACGCTGAATATTCCCGAGAACTACGTTAAGGGTACACGTGTCTGTGGAGTGCTCAGCCACTTGCACGTTAATTTCACGAGCAGGCTGTTCTGTTGATCGGATCAACTGGAACCCTCGACGTCGTAAGCGACGGAGTGCCAACAACAACAACATTTTGATGTATATATGTATGTTGTAGATAGTCTAGTATGCGTATATACTGTTGCAATTTTATGTTTTATTTTTAATGCAGCGTAAATTTTATTTTAATTTTAATGTGTTAATTCGAATACAATTATTTACAATATGAATTTTGAACCAACTTTTCAATTTAAGGTTTTCTTCGATTTTTTAAAAATAGGATGAATCTATATTGAATTCATTTGTTTTGCTTATTTTGTTCATTGCACACCCAAGACCGTTGTTTGAAACGACCAATGAAACAGATCCATGTGTTTTAAATTTTATATTAGTTTTGATTGCATCGTCATTTCTTTCCCATTTCTAACAAAACTGTCCGATGAACGGAAACGTGAAACTCCGAGTAACAGTTTTTTGTTATATTTCTGCTGCTTTTAAATAAAGTATATATATATATATATAAACATAATTAAGGGATCAGCAACAGTTGCTTCACCACATACCGAAGTGCTTGGTAAAAATTATTAACTATTAATTTATTAATAAATTAATATTCCTTTACCCTTTTATA
>NC_068982.1:148298826-148305199 GCF_001194135.2 Octopus bimaculoides | reverse complement strand
TGTGTGTGTGTGTGTGTGTGTGTGTGTGTGTGTGTGTGTGTGTGTGTGTGTATGTGTGTGTGTGTACACTCATTTACCTACCGTTCCATTCTTTGATTTACATCCAGCATAACACGGTGAGTAGTAGTTCGTACCATCTTCACTGCAAACGGGTAGATATTTTGAATCATCGCATGAACATGACTGCTTACAGTTTGGCACGATAGTTCCATTTATATAAGTGATTCTGAAATAATGTTTATTATGGTTATGTAAAAGTTATTAATATTAAAAGTTATTAATATAAGACTGATAAAGAAAGAGAATATGTAAACGAAGACAAAAGGTAATGGAGAAATTTAAGAGAGTAGGGTAGATAGATGACTGTACATTTTGTCTTTTTAAGCATGGCTTCTATAAAACTTCATATCTAATAAGTCTAAGATAGTAATTGCATTTCTATGTCTCTGTTTCTAGCAAAGCAAGTGAAAATTATAGTGTTCTTCATTTGATCGTTGTAGAGAGACGTATTAAGAAGGAAGCGAAATACACCTATATTGATACGTATACACATTCAAAGACATACACATATACATGCATAAATATATACATATATATACACATGTATACACACACGTATGATACTACATATTGTATGTATATATATTTGTATATGTATATAAGTATGTGTGTGTGTGTGTGTGTGTGTGTGTGTGTGTGTGCGTGTGTGTGTGTCTTTAACACGTTTCTGCACACTTAAACTTGCAGGGTTTTGCGTTGAAGGAAAATTTCTTTTTTAAAGGCTTTGTGCGTAAAAATACATTACACTGAGATCCAAGGATCGTCAGTAGACCACCGGATGCAGTGTTTCGGTATGATTTTGCCACTTCAGTGAGAAACACTGCCTCGGTCAGTGGAGCGAGCCCGGAGTTTTTTGTTCCTATATATAAGAAACAGAAAACAATGTATCTAACGGTGTGTCCTGAGATTTGCCAAGTTGGAATTTATATTCTGGTTAAAATATCCGACAGGAACACATAAAAAACTGGCTGAGAAATTTAATGACAAACTAGCAGAGCCAAAGATAATGCCTGAACGGCTCACGGAAAGGAAAACTATCCTAATTCCCAAATCCACTGAAACGGCAAACCCACAAAATTACAGACCAATAACTTGTCTCCCTACAATTTACAAAACCTTTACTGCAACAATATCGCAGAGAATGAGCAAGCATCTGGAAGAAAATAACCTGTTTCCAGAAGAGCAGAAAGGATGCTGCAAGGGCTCATACGGCTGTAAGGATAAACTAATGATCAATAAAGTCATAACTGAAGACAGCCGCAGAAAGAAGAAGGATCTAAGTATGGCCTGGATCGATTACCGAAAGGCTTTTGATAATATTCTCCATACATGGATTCTAGAAACACTAGCCATGAACATGGTAGCACCAATTATCATAAAATGTATAACAGATTCCATGAATAAATGGCAGACAATGCTACAGCTCCAAACAAAAGAGGAACTCATAAAAACCAAAGCCATCCCTGTTAGAAGAGGACTGTTCCAGGGAGACACGCTCTCTCCACTCCTTTTCTTCTTGGCACTGACACCTTTATCTCACATCCTAAACAGAACTTGATGCGGATACAACTGTTACAGCAAAACAATCAGCCACCTTTTATATATGAATGACCTAAAACTGTACGCTACAAATGATAAACAGCTGGAAGCATTACTACAGACAGTGTATGGATTTACCAAGGAAATAAATATGAAATTTGGCTTAAACAAATGTGCCAAAGCAACCTTGAACAGAGGAAAACTAGTTAAGAGCAGCAACATCACACTAGATATAGCAAATGAAATAAGAGAATTAGACCAAAGCCAGACATACAAATATTTAGGTTTCAATGAACTAAATACGATACAACACACACAAATGAAAGAGAAAATTAAAAACACAATACTATAGACGAGCTGGATCAATACTGAAAACAGTGCTCAATGCGAAAAACAAGATAATAGGTATCAACATTTTAGCCATCCCAGTTATAAGTTACAGCTACAATATCCTTAACTGGACACTAAATGAACTAATCAAAATAGACAGGAAAACAAGAAAAACAATAACAGGATTTAGGATGCACCACCCAAAATCTGACATAGAAAGGTTATATATACGACGTATAGAAGGTGGTAGAAGCCTTATAGAGCTAGAAAACTATTACAAAATAACCACCAAAACCTACTTCAGAAGCAAGGAAACTAATACAAATAACTACAAAACATGAACAAAACAAAAAAAAACTGTTTTCAGTATTTAAGGAAGCTGACAAATACAAACAAGAAGTCATACTACCTAATAACTATGAAGAAAATGAAGAAACAACAAAAGCTGTAAAACAAATGAAATCCAAGCTAAAACTAGAACAGCAACGGATCATGATAAAACGATGGCAAGAAAAGCCCCTTCATGATAAATACTGGGTTGAACTAAACGCAAGAGAAATAGACAAAGCAAAATCCCAACAATAGCTGAGACGCTCAGGACTCAAAGCAGAGACGGAAGGATTTTTCATTGTAGTACAAGACCAAAGCCTCCCCATTAGAAATTACCAAAAACATATTATGAAAAGAAACAATAACCAGTAACTGCAGAATATATGGAGACGGACAAGAAACAATAAATCATATTGTCTGTAGCTGCTCAGTCCTGGCTAAGAAGGAATATATTCACAAACACAAGAGAGTTGGGACCTACATACGCTGGAAGCTATGCCAGCACTATGGAATAACAACAGAAAAAAGATGGTACAGGCACAAGCCAGAAAAGTTCACAGAAAATGAGAAAGCAACAATACTATAGGATATACTAATACACACAGATAGAGGAATTAAGGCCAATAAGCCAAATATAGTTGTCAGTGATCGTGAAGAAAAAATGCTTTCTAATAGATGAATCAATACCAACAGATGACAATGCTTCTCTAAAAGAAATGGAGAAACTTTCAAAACACAAAGACCTGGAAATAGAGGTAACTCGAATGTGGAGTCTAAAAACAGAAACAATTCCTATCATAGCGGGCGTATTAGGTATGAAAAAAAATATTCAGACAAATTCATAACAAAAACACTAGGACTAACAAATATATATATCATAAAGAAAATAGCACTACAAGGTACCGCACACATCCTACGTAAAACACTTTCAATACAGTAAACATAAGAGCACCACAGCAAACCACAGCACATACCCAAGGCGCACAGAGCTGCGCTCGGTAGTGAAGTGAAAGCACGTTATAAAAATAAAACTACTGAACAATAATAATAATAAATGCCCTGATGCAGTACTAGACAGTGGCTCTCATGGCTTCTGATCTTAACTGCTTTGTTTTGGTATAAATGATGGGCTACAACAAATATTCTGCTCTATGTCACAGATTTGCTCGTCAGTTGTTTGACCGTAACCAGTTGAACATGTCCCTTAATGGCTGACGATCTGTGCATCTCTGATCACGAGCAGAAGTAGTGGGGGAGCATCGTAGCCATGTGTCGAGGGGAATTCTTTGGAGTTTGAATAATTCACATCTGGAGGCATGGGTGTTTCATTCAACATCCCTAAACAACCCTCATTCAAAGACCTTTTGAGTGGGATGGGCTACTTGACCTGAATATAATTCTAACTGGGCCCCACCTGCAAGGTCATGCACTGTTAATCTTGATATGAGATCACCATGTTGTGTACATATGGTTGTGATGCATGTGTCTGGTGTACCCTTATCAGACGGGTAGTCATAGTGGGTATATTGGGCTTTGTATATTTGTACCCCAATGTCATTTTGATGGTATGCACTGCTTTTTCACTCAATAATGATAATAAGAAGAACAAGAAATGAAAGGCTGTAAATATTAGCTTTAACCTAACATAAGATTATCCCACTTTTCTTATACAATGTAATTGAATAAGCGTGAACCAAATAAGAAACCTATATTAATCTCGCATACATTATTAATGAACTAACTTTAAGTAATTTATATTCAATCACCTGGATGGAATTATTTCAGGTCCAACCATTGCAGGGAATTTACAACCAACCATCAAAAGTGAAGCATGGAATATTGCTACCAGTGCAAAACACAAGCAGATAAATGTCAGACAACCACGAGCTTTCAGTTTTGCCTTTGATGTAATCATACCACCAGATAATGTCCCGATCGATAAAGCAACTAGTGTCGTGGTTCCTGTACGAAAAGAAAGAAAATATACAGATATTTTAATTAATAGCAACGTACAGTCCACAGACGGAGGGTTCACTCATCAATTGTGCACGTGTGTATGCGTAAATGTTCAGACATGTGTTTAATTTTTCTATCTTACATACTTGCACCAGAGACATATCTACATACAGGGTGTTCGGGTTGAATTTTGCAGTTTGTATAAAAAGAAAAGAAAATACAATACCTCATCCAAAACGAAAGTATTTTAAAATATCGAAAAGTATTAACTAAATTAAGGCTAAGAGATAACAGTTTACCCAAAATATCCGATTTTAGCTTTCCCCACGGCCTCAAGACAGTTCCAGCACCTTGCACATACTTTCCTCACTAGGTCCTTGGGAAAATCTTCGAGGACATCTTTGATCTTGGCCACCAGCTCGGCCTTGGTGTTGCGTGCAAAGCGTTTGGTGTCTTTCTCAAACGCGTTCCGCACAGTAATTTTTGAGATTACAAATGGGGCTGATGAAGTTGTAGATTTTCTCTAACAACCACATCAGACACTTTCTTGAGGTATGGCAAGGAATCGAATCCTGTTGCCAGACAAATGACCTTCCAGTAGCAACTTTTTCCAGCCGGGGTCTACCAAAATCTCTAGCAAATTTAGCCCGAACACACTGTACATCCCACACATTACAAAATTATTTGACTGTCTAGAAAAGGCGTATTATAATTATAACTCTTTTAAAGCATCGACTTCCATGACACAAAATGGATACATGCAAACAATATTTAAACTGAAATCTTTATCATTAACACAAGTTAAATCCCAAGTCTTCAATTGCCCATCTATCTCTTTACAGAATAAGACGCTTGACCGACAGAGACATGAATGATAATACTAGATATATATATGTGTGTATGTGTGTGTGTGCGCGCTCGCGTCCTGGTACTCCGTCAATTATGACAACGAGTGTTCCAGTTGATCCGATCAATAGAACAACCGGGTCGTGAAATAAAGAGTCTTGCTCAAGGACTCAACTTGCCGCCAGGAATATAACTCCCGACCTCACGGTCGGGAGCCGAATACCGTAGCTACTATGCCACGTGTGTGTGTGAATGTATGTATGCGTATCTGTGTGTGTATATGTGTGTGTATGTGTGTGTGTGTGTGTGCGTGTGTGTGTGTGTGATTAGGTATACTAGAGGAAGGAAGAGCACTCAATACGTGCAATAAAATTCATTGAATCGTTCGAAGCTTTTGATTCACTACAGTAATGAAGTAGATTGAGAGTTCGAAGGAACACACACACACTCACACATACACACACAAGCACACACACTCACGCAGGCACGCATATACACGCACATCCATGCACGCGCGTACGCACGCACACACGTTTGCACGCGCACACACTGAACTCAGTCATTCACTTCATAATGTATGTGCTTTCTATGAAGTGTTTTCTCCGGACGATGTATCTAAGAAGTGTCTTGAATGTTTCCATTTAATAGTTTATATATAACAATTGCAGCGTGGAAGGTGTTTTCATTCCAGCACACGATCTCAGATCAGGTCACTTGCTATGCAAGCACATCTCCGTAATTTATATATACATTTACATATAAGCTCCACAACATGACAGACCAGTGGCCAAAATAATTAGAATGCTTTTTTTCATTTTTGAATGTTTATTCCTGTCCTTAAACACACACGCGCGTGCGCATACACAGACACGTACGTACACAGACACACACTTACAGACACACACACTCAGAAACACACACACATACAAGCACACACACACACACACACACACAACTTTAGTTTAATTTTCAAATTGCTTTTTAAGATTACAAAGTCCTGTTTTTTTTACTTTCTCATAGTAAATTTTTTCATATCTACATTTTCACACAGACTTTCTCACCATTGTTTTCGTTCTCTCTCTCTCTCTCCCTCTCTCTCTCTCTCTCTCTCTTTCTCTCTCTCTCTCTCTTTCTCTCTCTCTCTTTCTCCCCCTTTCTCTTTAATGAAAGTATTTACATTCAGGATTATATGTATGATATCTGATTGCTTGCTGATTCCCTCCTACCTACCTGCTTACCAACATATAGATAACTAATCTACTTACCTCTGTCACATGATTTCTTTACGCACGCACGCACATACACTTATATA
>NC_068982.1:148296007-148298800 GCF_001194135.2 Octopus bimaculoides | reverse complement strand
ATATATATATATATAAACTTCATGCACGAAACAACAAAGACATTCATTATAGAAAGCAATCTTTTATGAATGCACAGCTAACTGCTACACAGAATTATGTCAAGAACACAAGCAACATTGACACCATAAATATGGATATCTTTTTATGACATAGGCATTTAGAATTATAGGCTTGATAAACTTACCTAAAATTGCATTAGATTTCCATGCTGGGAATAAATATTGTGTTTCCATATATTTAGCCATAAAAGAAAATAATCCTGCACTAACCATCATGTCCACACCTCCACCAATCAAAAGCAAAAAACAGCAAACATTTTGGAAAATACGCCGAAGTGATGAGAAGAATTCTGAAAAAGAAAAACATTGAAGATATTTTTAAAAGTGATTAAAAAACATTGACTACTGGATGCTTAAAATATATATTGAGAAAAATACCAACGCTTATATTTGTTTCTAAAATTAATTATGTGAGTTATCGTTAAAGACAAGGTTCGTGAAAGCTGTGTGATGTGTGCCATAGTTAAGTGATTATTCTTGAAGAAGTTTTCGACGATTTGCTCATTCTCGTGATTACAAAAATTGGCGCGTTAATTTTCCATTTAAAGTATTTCAGATCAACAAATGCAGGAAAGACACGAATAGTGAGAAGATTCAAGAGGGCGTATGTAATGAAGGAGGGGGACTGGCTATAATGGTCAGTGCAGGCAAAGTGGCGTTGTATGCTCAATATTGATGAGAGAGGAAGAGGCGAACAGGTCAGAGAGTGCCTGAATCATGGAGGTATGAGACCAGCTAGCTCCGAGGCGCAGGAACAATTACAATAGCAATAGGGAATATAAAAACAGCACACATCTAGCCCTTGGGCAAGAGACTGTAGCCATTAGTGATGGAGTGCTTAGCAATAAAGTGATATTTCTCTCAATGCGATCCTGGATGTGAGTGTGTGTAGCCCATTGCGGGCTTCACCTAAGCCTTATAGAGCTTCAAGAACTGTTGAGGACTAATATTTTCTGACCCTAAAGCGAAAGGCTAGTCTTTGGAACACAGTCTTAACAATGCAAAAGATGTACGTTCGCTTGAAAAGATTCTCTTTCGCTAGGAAGGATACTCAGTGACCTTTTTTTCGAACAATTGCGAGAGCTTTATAAGAGTGCCGTTCATATTTATAGGTGTTGTGCGCTGGTGTTTTCTTGATGTGAGTAAGGATCGAAGTCTTTTGGTTGCTGTTAAAAACAACAAGATTGACATGGCTGCACTAACGGTTGCCCTTAAGACGTCCATTTATGACATCAATGTAAATATGGCGTTTACTTTCTAGGTTGCGTATGGACGATGTATGATTACGGAAGAATGTAGGATTGTCTTGTCTGCATAAGAGCGGGTGCTGTTAAATGTGACAAGTAGGTCATTGATGTATAAAAGGAAGAAAGTGGAGGACAGACCTGAATCTCGGGGGACACCAGATTGAATAAAAGTGAGACAGAAAGAGCTCTGTCAAACATACTGTGAGGGTGTGATCGAAGAGATTCAGTTCGAAATACTTGAAATTACTCATGCTTCTTCTTTAATATAATACTAATTCAGAAACCCCACATCTTTATGCTTCATATTATATATAGGCTATCAGTGTTCTCAAACAAATGTTTGTTTGCAACTGGTTTCGGTTGAACTCTGGATATTATGCAAAGTGTTTAGATATATTTTCTCACCGTTAGCTGGAGCCTGTTTGTAATATGATTTCAATATCTAATCGTAGATTTTTCCTTTCCGTTCGCTTTGAGTAATGGAAGAATGTATGAACATCGAAGTTACTTTTGTTACTTTTCCTAAATGAATAACACTGATTATGCACTGTTTGATACATTTAATGAAAACATTTTATTGATTTAGTGCCAAAGGACATAGATTATTAGTAAGTGAATGTAGCATGCTGGCACAGAAAGAATACACGAAAAAACATGACAGACTAGGGAGAGCAATCCACTGGGCGTTATGTAGAGAGCTAGGACTTGAAGAACATGCTGATAAAAGGTTTGAGCATGAACATAGTAAAGTACTAGAAAATAAGAAATACAAAATGCTGTGGGATTTAACATTCAGACCGACAGAGTAACAGAAACTAGAAGGCCTGAAGTAGTAGTAGTAGTAGTAGTAGTAGTAGTAGTAGTAGTAGTAGATAAAGAGAATAGAAAGTGCCAGATAATTGACTCTACAGTCCCAAATGATGAAAAAATTAATATGAGAAGTATAGAAATAATGGCAAACTATCAGGACCTAGCCATTGAATTAGAGAGACTATGGAAAGTGCGAGTAAAATGTATCCCAGTAGTTATAGGCACATTGGGAACTATCCCTAAATATCTGAACAGATGGATAGAGGAAATAGGCATAAAACCCAGTTTAGTACAGCTCCAGAAAACAGTGTTAACAGGGACTGCTTGGATACGTAGGAGGGTTCTTGGCATCTAAGTTTACTTGTTGTAGGCCGATGTTAGGATCTTTTGTTTTGCAACAGTCTCATCTGTTGTGTGTATATGAAAATGATGATGATGATAGGAATAATAATAATAATAATAATAATAATAATAATAATAATAATAATAATAATAATAATAATAATAAGAAGAAGAAGAAGAAGAAGAAGAAGAAGAAGAAGAAGAAGAAGAAGAAAAAGAAGAAGTAAAAGAAGAGGGAGTAAAAGAAGAAGGACAACAACAACAACAACAATAACAATGATAATAATAATGATAATAATAATAATAATAATAATAATAATAATAATAATAATAA
>NC_068982.1:148286320-148294938 GCF_001194135.2 Octopus bimaculoides | reverse complement strand
AGAATGGATCACAGATTATATCTCCCAAAAATCAAAATAGAAATAGAGATAACTCGAATGTGGAATCTAAAACCAGAAACAATTCCTATTATAGTAGGTGCCTTAGGTATAATAAAAAAATATTCAGACAAATACATAACAAAAACACCAGGACTTACAAATATATATATAACATACAGAAAATTGCACTACTGAGTACTGCACACATTCTACGCAAAACACTTTCAATACAGTAAACATAAGAGCACCACAGCAAACCACAGCACATACCCAAGGCGCACAGAGCTGCGCTGGGTAGTGAAGTGAAAGCACGTTATAAAAATAAAACTACTGAACATTAATAATAATAATAATAATAATAATAATATGCCAGCTTTATCGAATAACAACAGAAAAAGGACGGTATAGTCACAGGCCAGAAAAGGTCACAGAAAATGAGAAAGCCACCATACTCTGAGATATGTCAAAACACACAAATCGAGAAATTAAGGCCAATAAGCCAGGTATAGTTATCAGAGATCACAAAGGAAGAAAATGCTTTCTAATCGATATATCAATACCAACGGATGACAATGTTTCTCTAAAAGAAACGGAGAAACTTTCAAAATACAAAGATCTGGAAATAGAGGTAACTCGAATATGGAGTCTAAAAACAAAACAATTTCTATCGTAGTAGGTAATTAGGTATGATAAAAAGTATTCAGGCAAATACATAACAAAAACACCTGGGCTAACAGGTATATATAGCAAACAGAAAAGAGCGCTACTAGGAACTGCACACATAAAACACTTTCAATACAGTAAAAATAAGGACACCACAACAAACCACAACACATAACTAAAGCACACAGAGCTGCGTTCGGTAGTGCAGTGAAAGCACGTAATAAAAATAAGACTACTGAATAATAACAATAATAATAATAATAATAATAATAATAATAATAATAATAATAATAATAATAATAATAATAATACCAGTGTCACTTAATTGGCATGCACTGCTCTCTCACACACAACAACAACAATAATAATAATAATAATAATAATAATAACAAAGAAAACAAGAAAAATAATGACAGGATCTAGGATGCACCACCAAAAATCTGACATAGAAAGGCTAAATATACAACGTACAGAAGGTGGTAGAGGCCTCATACAGCTGGAAAACTATTATAAAATAACCACCATAGGACTGTAAAAATACCTACTTCAGAAGCAAGTAAAACTAATACAAATAGCCACAAAACACGAGCAAAAAAAACAAACTGTTTTCAGTCTTTAAGGAAGCTCACAAATGCAAGCAAGAAATCATACTATTTAACAAATATGAAGAAGAAGAAGAAGGAGGAGAAAAAACCGGACCCAAACACCATGTACCAAAAAATTACAAACAGATTAAATAATACCAGTGATATTCCACCCAAGAATAACAACCGAGAAGTGCGTACTGTAAGCTTGTTACGCAAAAAGTACGAAGATCTGAACGTGTAAAACAATCTGACAACAGAAATGAACGGACCGGTACCCTACGAAAACGACGACTGTCAAAATAAAGGGACGGACGTTGTTACTCAGGTCCCGCAAACAAAACCAAAACGGCATAAATGGACACGTGAGGAATACATTTCGATCCTACACGCTTATTTCACAGCAGTGCTCTACCCAAAAAACGAAAACGCAACAACACATACATATAAAATATAGAAGAAAAATAATCTAAATAAAGACCTCGATACAATTCAGACAAATACATAACAAAAACACCAGGACTTACAAATAATATATATAACATACAGAAAATTGCACTGCTGGGAACTGCACACATCCTACGCAAAACACTTTCAATACAGTAACCATAAGAGCATCACAGCAAACCACAGCACATACCCAAGGCACACAGAGCTGCGCTCGGTAGTGAAGTGAAAGCACGTTATAAAAATAAAACTACTGAATAATAATAATAATAATAATAATAATAATAATAATAATAATAATAATAATAATAATAATAATAATAATAATAATAATAATAATAATAATAATAATAATAATAATAATAATAATGCTGTACTAGGCAATGGATCTCATGGCTTCTGACTTTGATTAGAAGTGTTATCGTGTATATTGTTTTGTCTTAGTATAATAAATGGTGGGCTAAAGCAAATACCAAAGCTCCATACCAGAGATTTGCTTGTCACTTGCTTGACCTTAGCCATTTGTGCATGTCCCTTAGTGGCTGGCGATATGTGCATCTCTGATCAAGAACAGAAGGAGTGGGGGACCATCATATCCATGTGTCGAGAGGAATTCTTTGGTGTTTGAATAATTCATTTCTGGAAGCATGGGTGTTTTGTTCATCATCCTTAAACATTATTCGGGAATGGGCTACCTTAATCTGAAGAAAATTCTAATTGGGACCCACCTGCTAGCTCATGCGCTGTTTATCGTGATATAAAATCACCATGGCGCGCACATATGGTTGTGATGCATGTGTCTGGAGTACCCTTATCAGACGGGTAGTCATGATAGGTATAATGGACTTCGTATATTTGTACCTCAGTGTCACTTTGGTGGCATGCACTGCTCTCACCCAATAACAACAACAACAATAATAATAATTGGGACTTTGACTTCCAGAAAGACAAGGTATTAGAACACCGAATGCCAGATATAGTAACCTTTAGGAGGGACAAACAAGAGTGCCTAATAATTGATGTGGCAGTGCTAGGAGATCAATATATCATCATGAAAGAAAGAGAAAAAGTTGATAAATATGGAGACTTGAGAATTGAGATGGCTAAGATGTGGCAGCTACATGAGTCAAACATAAAGATTATCCCTATTGTCATCGGAGCACTGGGTTCAATACCACCCAAGCTGAAAAAAATCACCTGAAAACTTTAGAAACACCCTACAATCTAGGTGTATTACAAAAGTCGGCATTACTTGGAACTGCACGCATATTGCGTGAGGTAATGTCTGTCTGAGGTCCTCGTTGTGAATTGACAAACAGTACAAATATCTTCAGTCAACAACTTCATGATATTTTATACTGTGAGACGTCTATAATAATAATTAACATGAACCAGAAGGAGTCGCCAAGAACAAAGAATTTAAGATACTGTGGGATTTTACAATCCAATGTGACTCTCTAATCGACACTGTGGGACCAGATATTATTGTAGTAGATAAAGGGGAAAAAAAGGAAACGAAGATAATAGAATGTGGACTATCTGGAGATTGTCTGTCATTCCAGTAGTTGTAGGGACATTCGGAGCACTAACAACCAATTTCGACAAATATGTCAGGGAAATCGGACAGCTGGGATTTTGAGATTGTTACTTGAATGTTGAATGTCTCCAACGATAATTAACAACCAAGTACCAAAGCATATAATGTGAGGAAAGAGACTCCGTGAAACCTGTGATAGCAAGTTGCTGTCCGCTCTCACAAAATCTACCAGAGCAAACCAGATAGAGCGTTTTGAGAAGTAAAACAACAACAATAATAATAATAATAATAATAATAATTTTTTACTATAGGCACAAGGCCTGACATTTTGGGGAGGAGGCTAGTCTATTAGATCGATCCCAGTATGTAACTAGTACTTAATTTATCGACCTCGCAAGGATGAAAAGCAAAGTCGAACTCGGCGGAATTTGAGCTCAGAACGTAGCGACGGGCGAAATGCCGTTAAGCATTTCAACTTGCGTGCTAACGATTGTGCCAGCTCGCCGCCTTAGCAACAGCAACAACAACAACAATAACATCAACAGCAGCAAAAACAACAACAATAATATATCATTTTGTATCATCACAAGATTTCCATGTTAGATTAGAAAATAGATAATTTTTCATGAATTGATGACGGTATAGCATAGTCCAACCTCTTTTGAGACTGCTCACATCTCAGAGACATTAATGCAGTTACAGAAACAAGAGTCGATCAGTTGATTGACAAAGATTCATTCATCAATACTAGGGATTCGTAGTTGAGCTATGTCTTTTCACTCTCTTCTACTTCTGTATCAATGAACTTTGTTCGCCAGAATTAATACGGTATATAATACCGCCACTGTACCTCATTTGATGCTTTCGTCTTCTCTCCCCCCCCCACCTCAAAATTAATTCTTTTCAAGACCATACAACTGTAGACCTTGAACCGTTGATATAAACTTCATTTACACTCTTATCAATTCAACTTAAAATATGTGTACAAGAGACAAACTATGTTTATCATGCCATGTTCAAGCACTAGATTTAGGTTATAAATCTAGGTTATAAAATCTTAAGTTAGATACAAAGCAGTCGAAATTTTTGGAAACGATCGATTAAAATAACGTCAATGTTGCTAAGTAACTAAAAACTTCCCAATGTTAAACAACACCACATACATACATCTAAAACACCTTGGCTTAAAGAAATCACTGCAGTCACTAACATTAACAACCACTCGTATTAATAGTCTCAAATTCTTGAAATTAGTATTCTGGAAATTACTATTAAAAAATCTGGAATATTAATAAAATTATAATAAAGCCCATCAAATATCCAAGTAAATGAACATCACAGAGTCACAACATCCTCTAATGTACACCTCCCAAAAATCTAGAAATACTAACTCTTCACATTACTCATCCACACACATCCCATTTCAAATAAAAAACACACAATCAGCGCACTAAACCACCACACTACTCAATAATCTAATAGATGAAATACGTTCAATAAGAAAACGTTTCCCACACATTATAAGCAGTTTAACTTCCATCGACATCAACAAAGCTTTCGACTCTTTTCCTTGCTATCCATTCATAGAAATAATGTCAACTACGCTGAACTTCGGTTAGCAATATGCAGTCAGATTACCAAAATTCTGTAGAGTACACTTTGTTACTACTTTCGACCCCACTAAGCAGCACTGAGAGCAAGAGTATTATATTATAATTTTAAAGACGAACAGAAAACGAAACAGTGTCTGTATCCAGTGATCTATAGTCGTTAAGCAAATTACCTTGTTTTTAAGCCGATGCCACGTTACTAGCAATTAGACAAGCAAATCGCATTACAGATATGTTAGGTACGGACAAAAAATTGGGAGGCATTGCTCACCTCTTTTATGGAGCACTCCGGCAAACAATCTGCAGTCTTCTCCAAAGGTCACCATTAACAATACGTACTGTTATATTTTAATGGACCACGCGTCATTGCCCTTTGGAGAAGAGCGTAATTGAAAAGTGTAACTGTATATGTATACGAAATACAGAAAATAAATGTTTTAAAAGACAGAATTTCATCAGCCTAGGTTAATGGGACAGACATCCACGTATTTTAAACTGCATTGATAATAAAATAAAATAGAAATGTCATTTTCATTATCAAATAAACCACGCTAACATCCAACTAATATTAGTGACATCGGGAAAAATATCCGTACACTTTAACGCACAACAACGAAAACGGCTGCAACAACAACATTAATAACATTACCAAGAACAAGAGCAAGGACATGAAAAAACATTAACAACAGCTGCAAGATTGTAAACGAAGGAGAACGCATTTGGAAATGGCCTGGATTGACTATCGCAAAGTTTAGGATATGATTCCACATTCATTGATCATCGATTGCTTAGATCTATTTGGAATTGCGAAGAATGTAACGTGTTTCCTGAAGAGAAGTATGGTGGGGTGGAAAACTAAACTGACATTTTATGGAAAAATTTTGGGTACCCTGGGTATCAAAAGAGAGATTTTTCAGGGGGATAGCTTATCTCCGTTGCTTTTTGTTCTCTGCAGGATACCCCTGACCTTGGTACTTAAGAAAATGAACCTTGGAGTACCAACTAAAGGGAAAATCCCAAACAATCAACCAGCTCCTCTTCATGGATGATTTGAAACTATGGTAAGTATGAGACGCAAGTGAGTTACTTGTAGGACACGGTCCACTGTTTTAGTTCTCATATTGGAATGGAGTTTGGACTCAAGAAGTGCGGAATAATCTAACTAAAAAGAGGCAAGGTACAGTCCATGGTAGGGATGAAATCACTGAATAAGGACTTGATTAAACAAATTGAAACGGAAAGCTACAAATATCTAGATATACTAGAGTTCAGCGAGATAATGGTAAAAGGAAATGAAAGAGCAACTGACGATGAAGTATTTCTGAAGACTATGGTTGGTGTTGCACTATATATTGACTGGATGGAATAAAATCCAAGCAGTTAATACGTTGGCGTTAGTATCACTTCGGTATGGAGCGGGAATGATAAAATGGCAAAAGAGAGAAGTGATGAAAATGGATCCCAAGACTAGAAAAATGCTGACAGTACACGGAGACTTCCGCCCTAACAGTGACACCGATAGGCTGTACTTGCCCAGAAGAAAGAGTGGCAGATGTTTGATCAGTTGTCAGGACTATATCGAAGCAGAGGAAAAGAACTTAGGGTGGTATATAAAAAAATGTCGTGGAGCCATTGTTGAAGCATACAAAGAAGGCCGGCGTCATTAAAACTGAAAACTGTGTAAGAAAAGAAAAAAATTAAACAAGAAATGAACACCAAAAAAGAAAAAGCATGGAAAGAAAAGAAATGTACGGTTAGTTTGCAAGAGATGTGAACGCGAAAACAGATACAGAGGACCGGTTGGTATGGATAAGGAGGAGTGACCTGAAGATAGACAGAAGTATTCATATGAGCAGCTCAAGAACAAGCGTTAAGGACCAACTATATGAAGTACAGAATAGACAACACTATCGACAGCGACAAATGCGGTATGTGTGGTGAGAGGGGAGGGGTGAAACGATATGGTACATCGTGAGAGAATGTCCGAAAAGTGGGAAATACGAAGGTGGTGTTCAATGAGGAGAGTAGACGTGATACCAATAGTAATTGGTGCACTTGGAAGTATCAGCACTCAACTACCAATATAGTTAAAAAAAGATTGGTGCAAGTGTGAAGGTAGAACACCTACAAAAACCAGCATTGCTTGGTACTGCAAGAATTCTTCGCAGAGTTCTTGAAGCATAACCAATAAACAAGTACCACCTTAGTCTACTGGCTGTGGACAATTGACACTTTCCATCATACCCAGCAAAATAAGCTATGAGTTTTCATCATATAATAATAATAATAATAATAATAATAATAATAATAATAATAATAATAATAATAATAATAGAAATTGGCAAACTGTAGAACCTCAAGACTAAAACAATACCTGTTGTCATAGGTGCCCTAGAAATGATAGCAAAAGAGGCTAATTTCTACTTAGCTCAGATACCAGGAAACCCCGAAATGACAGAAATTCAAAAGATAGTGCCCATGGGAACTGCCCATATACTACGTAATATACAATCTATGTAATTTCAAATTTTAAAAGAAACTCATAATTTTCTTATGATTTCTTGAACATTCACTAGAACAATACTATGTGCAAAACTAAATATATGGTACCCAAGGCATAACACCAACATGAACTTCTAACTTGTCTCTTGGTGAGACTTGGAATTAACTTGTACAAATACATAGCAAAAGTCAAATATATGATAACAATAATAATAATAATAATAATTTTTTTATTATGCGCCCTTTTAAAGCCTAGCCAAGCTCATGGGCCCAGTTTCCCAGTTTCTATGGCGTATGTGTCCCCCCACCCCCCAGATGGACAGGAAGCCAGTCCATCGCAACGTTACTCAAGAAACAGGAAGAAAGAGTGGAAGAAAGTTAGAGTTGGGGCGAAAGAGTACAACAGGGGTCGCCACCACCCCCTGCCGGAGCCTCGTGGAGCTTTAGGTGTTTTCGCTCAATAAGCACACACAACGCTCGGTCTGGGTATCGAAACCGCGATCCTCCGACCGCGAGTCCACTGCCCTAACCACTGGGCCATTGCGCCTCCACAATAATAATAATATTATGAAAAAGAATCGTAACAGTTACAGTAGTGGTGTTGATAGTAGTAGAAGAAATAGGGGGAGAAGAAAATAGTTGTAGTAATACTACAATGATATATAAAAATGTAACAAACTTTTAATTTCTTTCATAGCCTGATTTCCTTCACTTTTCTTATTCTTTGTTGTCGTCCAGGTCTCTGGTCTGCCTTCATTCATTTCAATTGCGTCTTCGCTGCTTGGTTTCTTTCTTTGACTTCTGGGGAAGAATATCAGTGGAATTGTAGATACCAATGCAGCAATTCCAAAGATAACATATCCGAGCCACCATGCCCCAATCCATCTTGGATCTTCTGGCGATAAATTCGTCTCTAAAAACAAACATTTTATATATATTTAGAGGAAAATATGAAGAAAGAAAACAAACGTGAGACAAAGAAAAAATTAAAAAGTTTATGTTAATTGAAGGTGAATAGGTGCCTTTCTGCCCTCCTTGAGGTCGCAGATATTTTGATGTAACTTTTTTTCTATTGAACCATAACTCGAACTATTTATGCCAAAGTGTACCTGAAGAGGTGTCCGCATTAAAACTGTTAACAGTTTGCAATTTAGTTGAGAACTGAATTAGTGATGAAGCTTGGAAGCTGACGCGATTGACGAAATGGTGGACTTCAGAATATATTTAACCACTACTGTGGTTGAATGATATATATATATATATATATATATATAT
>NC_068982.1:148273623-148285547 GCF_001194135.2 Octopus bimaculoides | reverse complement strand
ATATAATCTATAAAATAAAGCCCAATGTCAATCCATATAGGACATATGATGATATGTTACAACATATGTGTGCAAAATAATAATTATGTAATTAGATGAATGAAATTAAATTGAAGACATTACCTTTCAAATTATAGTAGGTTTTTGTGCACATAGTTCCGACTACGAAACCAACTACTGGGCCAAAAATTCCAATAGCTGTGATAATACCTAAAATCACATTTGTATTATATTAAAATACATTTATAGATTACACATATGCAACAATACATACATAGAAACAATCTCACGCATTTATGGATTTATGGATTTATACATATATATATATATATATATATATAGATATAGGCATACATATATACACACACACACATTCACACATTATATATATATATGCAACAATACATACATAGAAACATACTTACGCATATACATTTATGGATTTATATATATATATATATATATATATATATACACACATACATATTGGAGTCGATTCATCCGATTAAAAATTCTTCGATGCGGTGTTCCAGCATGGCCGCAGTCTAATGACCGAAACAAGTAAAACACACACACACACACACACACACACACACACACACACACACGCACATAAATACATACGAGGAAATACAGTAGAACAAAGCATGGTAAGTAAAACAAATGAAACTTAGACAATGCGTTACCGATATATTTCCCAGTCTGTGTTTTCTTGACATTATTGTCTATATAAGAAGTTGTCATTGGCCTCCGAACAGATTTGGCCACTCCTTGTAATACCATTCCAATGGCAATCAGAGTTAAGGCCCAAACGTTCGAACGTGTGTTGTTTTGATTCTTTGTCAACATAATCTTTTCCTGTTGTTTGCACATATAATCTTCATCAGTTATATTTTTGGGATCTGGTGATAATATGAAAAATAAAGATAAAAAATGAATATGTATATATACAGACAGGCATATATGTATAGATCTACGTATATGCACATGTACACACACACACGCACACACACAAACACGTGTGTGTATATATGTATATATATATGGGAGAATTTACGAAAAAAAAAACAACAGACGAGGACAGTAAGTGTAAACAACAAAAGGATGTATAAGTTTAACGCTCGGGAATATATATATATATATATATATATATATATATACATGCACATACACACACACATATTGCTAATAAATGAAAAATACGTGAGGTTTGGGAGAAGTAGGGAATAACTAGTTCGAAAATAGGAAAGCGATAAACGCTCCTAGCCTTTCCTTTCTGCATTATTTCATTGAATTTGTATAGGTTTTACAAATACCTCAATATTATTACATAGGCATGCATATTGATGGTCAACCACCACATTGCAAATCTGTAATAATTTAAATAATTTTTATAACTGATATATTTTCAAATACTCTTAGCTTAGAATGTCGCATATGATGGAAAGAGGAAGGACCTTAATGGATAGGATATTTACCTTGAGAAGCGTATAGTAGATACAGAAAAATCAAAGAGAGGAAACTAGGTGACTGTCCACTGGTAGTAGGAGTATGTCGGATGTGGTCTGAGCTGCTTGTGTGTGCAACAACAGTACATTCCATATTACATTTGCCAATGATGATATTACCTAAGCTTTGTACACATACAATATCTGATCAGGATTGAATCATTTCCTGACCCAAACAAGGAATCGTAGTCTTTGTGTTGAAGATTTGGCGACGTTATTATATAAGTGGAGTTGCTATGAAAGATATCCAAAGATTGCGAGGTTCAGGTTTTGCATAGTAACGGTTGAAAGTTTCAATCGTTTATTGTTTATGACTGCATCTTTCGTTTCATAGATATGTGTAGAGGTTGTGTCTTTTACCTTCTGTTCCTTTAGAATCAACTAGGTTATTGCGTTCACTTTGAAAAATGGTCTCATGATCATTGCTCATGGAAGTAGTGTATGTTTAGCGTAAGATGACTGTTTAGGTTACGTCGACGAAGCCTATGGTAGGAAAATTTAAAAGCTATAAGAAAATTGGATCATCTGAAGAGGAATACAATATTATAAGGGATATATTTCATTTGAAAGAAGTCTGCAGGAGACAACATCGGATTTTAGGGTCTGTAGGAACTCTTTTAGCACATTCTGCAGTGTTGCTATTGAAAAGCAATTTTTGATCCAAAAGAACGGAAGACAAACGTTTACTATAGGCGAGAAATTTAACATAGAGGTTCTTATGGTATACTGATATAAAACAGCAGGCTTTACGCATGTGATTTTACTCTTGTTAAGTTCAAAAACAATAACTTCGGGTGAAATACTGGCATCACAGTAAGTTTCTGTTAAATCTTGAACTACGGAAGAGAGGTTGAGGTAGATTCAACTCTTTCTATTTGCAGCAATATGTTCGTAGATGACAGGATTGGAGATTACCTTTCGGTAGTAAAAGATATTCCTAAAGAAAGTGAGTGAGAAAGAGAGTGAGAGAAGGACTGAAAGAAAGAAAGAGGTGAGTAATGATTTGACAAAGGATAAATCTAATGAGGGTAATGATATGTTTGCAAACAGGATGAATCAATTAGTTGGGTTGGAGTACATAATGAAATTTAAGTACTTGACGTCTGAATAAATAGGGTGTCGAAAATGAGAGCGTGACGAAGTCTAGCTTGTGGGGTGGGGCGTTGACGAAAGTCAGTAGTAATGTATAGACAGTTACTTCCTTTAGGACGCTACAAACAGAATCATTTTGCTTGAGAACTTGTTGGGCAGGATGATTCTGCAAAGTTGGTAGAGGTCATCTTAACAACAGAGCAAAAGGCTTTGGTGCACTTTGAAAACTGAGATCTTACACAAAGTGAGACGCACGGTAGCACTATTTTTATTCTATAATATATGATATGTCTTACAAGTGTTGCTTTAACATCTCCCGGAAAGTAATGGCGGTTATCTTTTCCCAAATGTCATAGCTGATGCCTTTTTGTTTGTTTATCTGTACAGTTGAATCCTATATGTAAGAAAACCACTTGGAACTTAGTGATTATAGCTTTTGCTTGTGAGAGGGATAAAAAGTGATATGTCTAGAAGGAGGTTTCAGCCCACTCTAAGCCGAATGAATAGTTTGAAGATGAAACATATTTACTCCTGGTTGTAGTCAACAGAGAAATGGTAAAGCTTCGACAAATTGTCTAACTTAAATTTCAACAGGATGTCGTGTATTAGAGAATGTGAAGCTTATTGTTTTGATTACGCAGTGATCGGACGGTATAACGGGTGCAAAAACGATGATGTTTAGGTAAAATTTGAATTTAGTGGTGAGGTACAACTCAAAGATAGTCGGTGTGTTCTTGTGACTGCCAGAAATATTGAGACGCTTCCATGATAAAGTATAAATGAGTTTTAGCGTTCATATTAATTAAATATTTGCGTGTGTCAGTATCAGTCAGTATGGGTTTTTTTTTATGACTCAGCATCCATGCTTTATTTTTATAAGCAATCCACTCATTATCTTGATCAAATTTATAGATTTTTCTTATGCTGGATTTTTACTTAAAATTTTACCTAAAGTTGGGGAAAACCTTTCATAGAAAGCATCCAGTATTTTTTCTGCTGTCTAACATAGTTTATTTGGGGAAATTATTTCAGCTTCTGCAAAAGCAAAAAGAATACAGAGAAAGAAAATGATGTCACCGATAGCTTGTAGAACTGAAGGAAAATGGTAAGAACAGAGAAAAACATTTTTCGTTGAGGTTAGGTAAAAATTTAAGTAGAAGATTAATTGTAAACTATACCTGCATAAGAGGATGTCAACCAGTCGGATACATTCTGCCCATTTATGGTTTCCTTAGGAGTATCAAGGTAAAACGGTAATGCACATATTAAACCCCCTATCCCGAAAATAAAAGTACTGACAGCGAGAATTCTTGGCACATGTCCGTTACGAAAAAGATGACTTATAAATAACACTACCAAAGAAAATCCTATGTCATTGCATGCCAAAATAAAGCCGCTGCTTGCGCTGGAGAAATTGAACTGGCGTTCTAAGGTTGTCACCTGGGATACTAGATATGGGCTGAGTGTTGATGAGGTGAGAATTGAACCCACAGAGAAGAATATAAATGAACACATATTGTTGAGAGGTTGTATACAAGCAGGATGAAACTTTCCAATTCCACACTGAGTATCAGAATCGTTGCGATAGTCTCCATTCGTTCTTCGTTTTCTTTCCTTTCCCTCGTGTTTGTAAAATGATAAAACTTCATCGCTTTCATTTGCCATTTTGCTTTCAGGCAGAAGAGTTACTCGTAGTTCATTATGAGTTCGCATATTTCCTATTGGAAAGCAATCCTTATCTCTTCCATCCGCTCTAGTAAGTCCTTCCATTATTGTATGAGTTCCTGAAATAATAAACATGTAAAGTTACAATATGTACGATATCATTCACACACGGTAGTGTGTAAATAATATTCCTAAGGTCAACTTTTACTCAATCGTGGCCAAATTGACACTTTGCTACTAATTCGGTTTTATCTCAATCTTAATTCGGTTTTATGTACTATGATGAATCAGTCGAAAGCAACATTTTAACATAATATAATCGAAATTTGGTTCAGTAGTAAACAAGTTATGATAAAAAATGCAGGGCAAAAAATAAGAGAGTAACGTCTGATATTTACTTTGACTCGTAATTTCTCAGTTATACGAAAAGCAAACTTTTCTTTAAATAGTGTTTTAAAAGAACACGATGAGTAGAATACTTTGGTGAACATCTTATAAAAAGATATAAGACAGAAAGAAAGTTATGCAGCTTTAAACAGCCAAAAACTTGGTAAGTAACGCCTAAAATTGATTTGGCTCAAAATGTCTCAGGTATTTCAAAAGCAACTATACTTTAATGATATGTTTTAAAAAGAACTCGATGAGTAGAATCTTTTGATGAAAACCCGTTAAAAGATATTAGAAAGAAAAAAGTTATGCAGCTTTAAGTGACGAAAGAAGAAGTGATATGTTGTTTCCAGCTTTTACTCGCGGCCAATTCAACACTTTACCACTAATTCAGCTTTATCTCATCCTTAATTCAGATTTTTGAACGATGATGGACCAATATTAAGCTAAAGTTTGACATAAAATAATCGAAATTTGATTTTCTATTAAAAAAAGTTATAAAAAATGTAGGACCAAAAATGAGAGAGTAACGCCTAATATCTATTTTGACTCGTAATTTCTGAGTTATTAAAAAAACAAACTATACTTTAATTATAACTATTTAAAAGAACTCGGTGAATAAAATCTTTTGGTGCAGATCTCGTTAAGAGATATTGGAAAGAAAGTTATGCAGCTTTAAGTAGCCAAAACATTGGTGCAAAAACGTGCTAGGCCGTAGTGGCGTCTTCATTCAGGAATAGCCACAAGAATTTGATGGCAAAGTGTCATGGGAGGCCTACCGTGTCCATAATTGTTTTGTTTTCTAGTCGACCTTGTCTCCTAATTCATTTGATTTCTCATTGCTCATTTTATTATTGCTCTCTTTAAAAAAAAAAATTTCTGATAAATGTTAATTATAAAATGGATTCTAATTAGGCAGATTTCATGATACTCAATGTAAAGACAGTACTATTCAATTTAGAATTTCTAACAAAAATGAATAGGCATGAACTATTGATCAGTAAGAAATGGAATAATATGAAAAAGTAAGCTAAATTTATTGTTAGAATAAAAATTATTTATTTTTCTGCATTACCTGTAAAAAAGTGGACTAGAATGAAAAATGTGAGCAATGGCTAACAATATTCTTAGATATTTAATAAACCTGGGAAAATACAGGACAAGTAGTAAGCCTAAAATAAAATAAAAGAGCTTAAGATATTGCAGCTAAAATAAAATTCCCACCCTAAGTCGGCTCTTGTGTTCAGCTTTGTTATCCACTCTCTTCCTTTTATACACTATTGCCCTAATTCTCATCCACATCTGACAACACCCATACTTATGCAGACGACACTATCTTACATACTTCTATAACTTTCTATGAGCATGCATCATTCAAACGCAACTGAGACATAAACTGACATTGATAGAATATTTTTGGGGGTGCTGTATCGACCTTTTTTCTGTTGAAAGCGAAATTCTCAAACACTACTTATTTCAAGAAAATACCATCGCATCACACTCCCACTAAACATTAACGATACTCAGTTACAGACCCCCACCCCCAGTTACTCCAAAAGTTGGACCCACTATCACCGATGATCACTCCTGGCAAAAGCGCATCCTTAACAGCGTTATGACAGAATCCCAAAGACTAGCTCTTATCTTTAGGGCCAGAAGGTATTACAACCATCAGTAGCTGCTTAGGTGAAATCCACAACGTATCTGAAACGATGTTACCTTTATGCACAAAGACATTCACGTCACGACCAGACAAGGGTTACTCGACTAATTAGAGTTCAGTTACTAACGGACACGACTTAACCTCTGACTCACAGGGATGCTGCCACCTCTCTGCCTTTTCTATCGTTGCTATGATAATCACTGTTCCTCGGAGCTGGTCTGTCTCGCATCCTAACTACTCACGCACCTGCGACCAACTCATCTTTCCATCTTTCATCTAATCTCGGTTAACATTTACCATCCACTATACCCAGACCAGCCCCACTACCCAGAATATTCGTCTAATCCTTTCAGTTAACAGTATACCCAGGCCATTTCCACCAGAATATCAGTCCTCTGGAAGCACTTCCCTGTCCATATGTAGAGAGTCTCAAGTTGATAGTATCAAAATTAAAGCTTCATTTTCTGTTTTATTCGGATGTTTGTCGAAAATCACGTGAGCAAATAACATCTTTTATCTCAAGAAATTAATTGCAATGTAAAATTCTTTAATTTGTCTGTAATACTTCCATGTCAAACAAAATAGAGTAAAATGACTTCCCAGCTGACGAAAGGCAAATTTTATAACAGAATATATGATGAGATACTGCATTTGAAAGTAAATGAATTAATTAAAGGATGGAAGCTGAAGTTAACTGACTGTAAATATGGAATAAGGTCGATCACATAGAAGGACCATTTCCTCTGACCTTTATAACTTCCTCATCTCTCTTTCCCCATTCTCTCTATTTTTTTCTCTCTCTCTCTTTCTCCATCCTTCAGTCTTTCATTCTATCTACATTCCACCACCCACCATGTTCTTTTGCCAACTTCACCTTTGGACATATCTCTTCGTTCTATTTTATATCCACTCTATATTTTATTCAGTTTTTTCTCATTTCCCTCTCAAATTATGCTCATCTTTTTCTCTTTTCTATTATTTTATCCTCACCATCAATTCATAATTTTCCATTTCTCTCTGTCTCTGTTTCATGTATTTTATCTTCTCTTCTTTTTATTTTTCTCTCTTTCTCAATCATCCATTATTTTTAGATATTCTCCACCTACCTCTCTGTTCGTCTCCTCCCCATTTTCTCTGCTTTTTGCGTATTTTCTCATTTCTATCATACCTTGTTCTATCAATGGCAATCACACGTTACACAAGCACACAAGCAGCCGACAGGACATAACGCATTGCACGTGTATTTTTCTCTTTAAGAAGTTAAAACAACTTGTACATCGAATAAAAGCAACATAGTTTCATAAAAATTTAATCTGTGATATTCAAAACATTTACAGACGAATAATGGTATATCCGCTTCTTAAAGATTGGTCCGTTATATATTAAAATTTACATGACAATAATGATATATTTGGAAAATAGCTTTTTTTATGTAGGCACAATGTTTTGAGAAGTGAACAGACGATACAATCGATTCCAGTATTTGATTGGTATTTATTTTATCGACATCAGTGGGATGAAAGGCAACGTTGAGTTAGGCTGGAATAGAACCCGGAACGGGAAGAGCTAAAGCAAATACTACAGGTTGGTTTTTTTTCCGACGCAGTAACGATTCTGCCAGTTCGACAACTTTATGCACACACACGCATACACACACACGCGCACATACACACACACACACACACACACATACACACACGCACATACACACACACAAGATAATGAACAGAATGCAATGGGATGTTTATGTTTTTCCAAAAGGCATTAACAACAAAAAGTCAATTAGTGCCTTACACAAATGGGTAACTAGCTGTTCAAGGAATTACTGTCAAGATTCCAATATTTATCAGTCTAATATCAGAGTCTAATATCAGAGTCTAATATCAGAGTCTAATATAAGTCTAATATCAGTCTAATATCAGGTATAATATCAGGTATAATATCAGAGTCTAATACCAGAGTCTAATATCAGTCTAAAATCAGAGTCTAGTATCAGGTATAATATCAGAGTCGCTAGAACATTGGACAAAATGCCTCATGTTACATGCTTCATCTTTTCACGCTGTATATTAGTGTAGCTAAGGTTAACTTTGCCTTTCATCTTTCTAGGGCTGATAAAATAAAGTACCACATAAGTACTGGGATAAATACACAGTTCCTTTCTAAGACTTTGAAGCTTTGAGCCTAAGAAATCAATATTTATCGTGGAATGGAGGACGGAAATGAACAGGATTACGTCTCTTTAAGCACTGAGTTCAAATCTCTCTCAGATCAGTCTTTCTTTTCATTCTTACTGAACTGATAAAATAAAAAACTAATCAAATAACTGCTAAGGATCAATTTAGATGTCTATCATCCCAGTCCATCATCCAAATTGTGGTATTATGCTTATGCATCTATTCAAGAAATCTTTATTGTGATTAAGAAGTTCAACTGATTCTGTTTTTTTTTGTTTTGTTTTTTCTAAATGTATTTGGGATATAAAGAAGACACACCACACAAGTGGCATCGAAACCATTTTACAGATTCAGTTATTCAAGAAAAAGTTTTTGACAACAGACACACCTCCAAACATTCATTTAACGTTTAAATACAACGCCCTATAATCCCTTACCAGCATACGGCATACATAGTATATGGAGATTACATATATACAGATTCTCTTGACGAAATTTAGTGTCGACTCGTATTAGGTTCATGGACAGGCACTCGCTGTATTATCTGAACGCGAATCCGGTTTTGGTTTAAAATATCCCTTTTGCATCATTGTTTATAGAACTGATAAATGTCCTCGCTGAAGAGGTCGTTGACTGCATCCAAAATAGTTAACTTTCAGACTGAGTCTACTAGTCTGTAAATAAATTACCTAAACTCCTAAGCAGTGTTGATAGAGTTTCAATTTAAAAACAAATTAAGGGAAACTGCAAGGGAAAGACTGTATTAACAATCCTCTCTACTAAAGACAAGGCCTGATTTTTTTTGGTGTGTGTGTGTGTGTGGGGGGGGGGGTAAGTCAATTGCTTGGACTCCATTACTTAATTCATCGACCCCGAAAGGATGAAGGCAAAGTCGACCTCGGTGGAATTTGAACTCAGAACATAAAGACGCACGAAATGCGGCCAAGCATTTTGCCACTGTGTATTAATAATAAGCACAATTTATTCTCATCGTGTATTCGTCGTGGTCATGAAATGGTGACCGACTTAATTAGCCACAATGTTACTCTTTTTACCGGCTTAATCACAAATCGGTTACTTATTCTCCTGGCCACAGAGAGAGTAATAAGTAATATCTTTTCCTATTATATATATAAACAGTAAGATGGTGAGCTGGTAGAATCGTTACCACGCCGAGCAAAATGCATAGAAGTACTTCGTCCGGCTTTACGCCCTGAATTTAAATTCCGCCAAGGTCGACTTTACCTTTCATCTTTTCGGGGTCAATAAAATAAGTACCAGTTTATCACTGGAGTGTCTGAAATCGATTTACTCTCTCCCCGAAACTGCTGGCCTTGCCGAAATTAGAAACCAATATATATAATCATAGATCTAAAATTTGCTCTTATTTAGCACCAGCTTTGGCAACGTTGAATCATTATCATCGTTTTCTGATTTTCTAGACGGAGCATATTAAGTTAATCAAACCCGTCTCCAGTTTTTGACTGGTACTTTTTTTTACTCTAGAGTGAGAAAAACTAAAGTTAGCTCCGGTGGGATTTTAACAGAGGACGTTAAGAGTAAAAAAGAAAAAAAAATTCCGCAAGTCATTTTAACCAACGCTTTAACGACTGACTGAGAAGCACCACATGGTGGTTTGATAAACGGATGTATAAAATGAATGAACTTATATAGGTGCATTTATAGTAAGCACTTATTGTTATCCTTATCAGGAAAAATTAGTGCTGTTGTTAAGTCAGACGTTACTTTTTCTTTGTGGCCAGAATGAAAAGATCAACCTGTTTTTTTTTTCTTTCTTTTTTTTTTTTTGTCACTTTTTCAAAAACCATGATGTTCTGCCATGCAGAAGAGGGCAGAACAGATTAGTACTATGCCAGTTTGTAAATACTATAGATAATTTTGTGCTACAATGGTAAGAAAATTCCATATCTGATCTCTGATGAAACTGTAAAAAATGACGGAAACTAGATAAATCGATAAATTTTTCTGGCCATGGAGGATTTTATTTGTTTTAATTACAATGTGTAATTTCCTGAGCGAGGACTTTCTTTTCCTCTCTTCTTTCTCTTTCCCTTTTCTCTCTCTCTCTCTCTCTCTCTCTCTCTCTCTCTCTCTCTATCTTTCTCTGTCGCTCTCTTTCTCTCTCTCTCTTTCTTTATCTTCAGGTGTTTTATTCCCGTCTTTTAGGTGATCGCGAACCTCCTTCTCAAAGTTTAAAAATCCATGATTTTTCTTGAAAAACATTCAGATGTAATTTCCCGTTTTGCCTTCTGCATGCTATGCAGGACACTGTTGAACAGTTATGCAGGACACTGTTTCACGTGACGTCAGCGCATTCCACGCCCGATGTGGCGATGCTGCACGCCACATATTCCATCCCCTATTCCGTCTCCTCTGTAAGCTTGAGAAATATTGGTTCCAAATGTTGGCACAAAGCTAGTAATTTCGGGAGAGGAGGTAAGTCGATTACATCGCCCCCAGTGCTCAACTGGTACTTAATTTATCGACCCTGAAAGCATGAAAGGCAAAGTCGACTTCGGCGGAATTTGAACATAGAACGTAAAGACGGACGAAATGCCGTAAGGCAGTTTGCCCGGCATGCTGACGATCCTGACATCTCACCACCTTAGGTTTGACAGATATTAGTTGATCATATGAGAATAGATCTGGAAATAGTGTACACTAAGGGCTAACATCCAACTCTCCAAATCTCTTGCACTCTCGAATTCGAGCGTCACTACAGGATAGAGGTTAATATCACACAAGGCATACAGCGAGATCAACAAGGTTTCATTTTTGATAGGAAAAAACAAAGTGGTAAATTACATCATATGTAAATAAACATAAATTTGTTTTTGACGAATTGAAATGTATTGTACAGGGTGTCCAAAAGGTCTGGGTACATGGAGCAAATAAAATCATTACATAAACAATTAAATATAAGAAATAATAATTTCTTAAAGCATGTGTTAATCCCCATGTACCCAGACTTTGTGGACACCCTGTAGAACAAACATGAAGATATATTTTTCAACGCGTAAATGCTGATAGAACAGCATATATATATATAAGATAAAATCCTTTTTAGAGCAGAAAAATTTGTCAGCAACCAGCGCTCATGGCTGGTTGCTGACAAATTTGCCTTACATCTCTAAATATTCTAATGTTGCAGGGTCTTTCTATTAATTGAATTAAATATCTCTTATCTTTTTCGTTTCAGTCATTTGATTGCGGCCATGCTGGAGTACTGCCTTTAGTCGAGCAAATCGACCTCAGGACTTTGTAAGCCTAGTACTTATTCTATCGAACCGCTAAGTTATGGGTACGTAAACACACCAGCCTCGGTTGTCAAGCGATGTTGGGGGGGAGACAAACACAGACACACAAACATATATACACCCATACATACATACATACATACATACATACATA
>NC_068982.1:148267520-148273429 GCF_001194135.2 Octopus bimaculoides | reverse complement strand
ACACACACACACACACACACACACACACACACACACACACACACACACACATCAGAGTTTGTAGTGACAGAATTTATTTGAAGCAACGCGACATTTGAACATGAATAAACAAAGACTCCAAGCAATGTAAAATATTAACATTTGTTTCAAACTTTGGCACAAGATCAGCCATTTCGGAGGAAAAGGAAAGATGAATGCCTCAACCATGGTGATCAACTGGGACATATTTTATCGATTCTGAAAATATGAAAGTCGACCTCGGCGGAATTCGAACTCGCAACGCAAAGACAGATGTAATGCCGCTAAGCATTTTGCCAGGTGCAGTAACGATTATGCCAGCTCACCGCCTTATTGTAAATCTTGACTTTCAAATTTTGACACAGCGCATTTTCGGTTGGAGTTGGGGGTGTAAATCGATTACATCGATCCCTAGTACTCAGCTGGTATCTTTTTTATCGACCCTGTAAGGATGATAGGCAAAGCCAACCTCGGCAGGATTTGAACTCAGAACGTGAAGACGGACGAAATACTGCTATGTTCGCCGCCTTAAAGGAAATATTGATTCCAAACTTTGGCACCAAGACCAACAATTTCGGGGGTAGGGCAAGTCGATTGCATCAATTATAGTGATCAAAGAGTATTTATTTTATCGACCCCGAAAGGTATGAAAGGCAAAATCGACCTCGGCGGAATTTGAACGTAAAGACAGACAAAATACTGCGATGCATTTTTTCCGGTCTGCCAGCTCGCCGCCTTCATGTAAATAGTAATATTATTATTGTTATGTATTGAAATATAGTTAATTATTTACATCATGTGATATTTGAAATTAAGCATACTTTATCAAACAGACATTAGTATTTAGAGAAGATATGAAAGGTTTCAGAATGTAACTGATTCGTTGTCCACGCGATGTCACTTAATGGTTCACAGTGAACTTTGTTCGGGGTTAAAATATAAATGTTAGGATCTTCTATAAATAACCATTGCTGTTTGATAAAGAATGACGTATTACATTACGTAAAACTTGTTATTTATTGTACACAAAATAATAGTAATTGTGTGAGTATCTTTATGTAAATGTATATAAGTGTATATGTGTGCTGTGAGTGTGCACGCGCATGTGTGTGTCTATGTGTCTGTTAATGAATCAGTTTTAAACATCTTATAATAATTCAGCATTTCATTCTGTTACTTAGCCCGTCGGTAACGCTTTCACGTGATCAGAGAAAAAGAGAGAGAAAGAAAAGAGGGAAAGAGGAAATATGTTGAAAGAAAAAGAGGTAGAGAGAAGGTGGTGGTGGTGGTGGAGGTGGTGGTGGAGGTGGTGGTGCTGGAGGTGGCGGTGATGACTGGATAGTGAAAAGTGTATTTTTTAAACATTGAACTAAGTTTTTTATATCAATTAACGCATGCACATAAGTGCGATTCCGTGAAATGTTCACTCTTAATTACGTAGCTGATATATGCAGTTTAACTAAAGGTTGTATCATATGTACGGGATATTTTTTTTTTTGCTTGTTTATGGGAAAGCATAGGAAAAATAAGAGTTAATATTTATTTTATGAGTGCTGTGTATTAAGTCTATAAAATTGTGCATAAAGTATATAAAGTGTATATATAAAGTGCATTAAGTAATCATCGTATTCCAATTTCTTTCACTTTCAATGAGTAGCAGATGAGCGACTATCTTTCCATACAGACACAACACCGGCTACGCTTTCAGTTTTGGGGTAAAGAGAATTTCAACTTATAGCGTAAAACAAGAAGAAATTACAGCAAACATTCTGCTCAATGCCATAGATTTGCTTGTCAGTTGTTTAAACCAGTTGAGCATGTCTTTAAACCAGTTGAGCATGTCTTTAAACCAGTTGAGCATGTCCCTTAGTTAATGACGATATGTGCATCTCTGATCATGAGTAGAAGTAGTGGGGGAGTGTCATAGTCATGTGTTGAAAGGAATTCTTTGGGGCTCGAATAATTCATCTCTGGAAACATAGTTGTTTCGTTCAAGTTCTTTAAATAACCTTTATTCAGGGACCTTTTGAGCGGGATGGGTTACTCGACCTGAAGAAAATTCTAATTGGACCCGCTTGCAAGGTCATGCGCTGTCAATCTTTATATGAGATCACCATGTCCGCACATATGGTAGTGATGCATGTGCCTGGTGTACCCTTATCAGGTGGGTAGTGATGATGGATATACTGGGCTTCGTATATTTTACCCCAGTGTCACTTTAATGGCATACACTGCTCTCTCACTTAATAATAATAATAATATGTTGCCATAGTAACGACGCTAAAGCATGCGAAGTAAAGCCGTTTGGTAAAGATTGACTTTAAACTTTGCTGTGCATGCGCACTCAGATTTAACGTTCTAGCTCACTTCTGCTGTTTACAGCAGTGCTTCGAAGGAAGGTGTGTAGTGTGTGATCATCGCGTTGACCATGATACAGAAAGGTGTAATGGTGATACCTGCTCAAAGACCTGCGCTAAGTTGCAGAAAGTGTATGAAGATGAGTGTATGAGCTGCACACAAGTGTACGAGTGGTTCAAACGTTTCCAAGATGGCCGAAAAAAGTCGATATTGACGAACGTTCTCAGAGACCCGCAACCAACAGAACTGAGAAAAACATGGCAGACGTGCGTGCAGCTGTAAGAGGAAATGGTTGAATCACCATCCATGAGTTATCAGAAAATGTGCAGATTAGTTACAGCTCAGTTCAGTCTATTATCACTGAAGATTTGGATATAAGACTCGTATCTGCTAACTTTGTGCTAAAACCGCTTTCAGCTGACCAGAATGACACTCGGATTTCAGTTGCACAAGATCTCCTTGATTTTGAGAACTCTGCGTAGGCCTCTGAGCAGGTATCGCCAAGCGTTTGGCAAAATTTGGTGCGGATTCTCTGCTGAACTTTCTCTGTCATGGTCAATGCGACGATCACATGCTACACACCTTCCTTCGAAGCATTGCTGTAAACAACGGATGTAATCTCGAATATCAAAACTTAGTGCACATGCACAGCAGAGTGCAAGGTCAATCTGTGTCAAGCGGCTTCACTCGGCATGCTTTAGCTTCGTTACCATGGCAACAGTCCGAATACTTATTGATCACAATCAGTAAATACTATAAAATAGTGCTCATAATTCTAGAATCATTACTTAAAGAAACATATTGTCATAGATATGGATGTGTGATGATACAACGCATTTCACAGGCCACCGCCGGTTTAACTCATATTCTATGCAATTACAATCCAATAATGTAACCCACACAACACACAAGCGTCAGTCGACACTAAACCATATAACATAAGTTACACTACAGTTGCGAAACACAATCAATATTCAACAAAACTATACAATTCTTGTTTCTCATTATTCATTGAATAGACGAAACTCTAAAGTAACACAACAAACAAAACAAAAATTAATCTCTCAACATAGCGAGACATATATTAGTATTCAAGACATATGTATTATTGAAGAGCAGTGTGCTATACTCTTAAATGATGGTGCTACACACACTTTTGAAACATAAACATGCACCTAGTGTTGGACTATAAACTCACATAAAACTACTATAAACTTGATAATGACAGTAATTATATTAATTTGATCTTGTTTTATACATAAAATGAAGAATGGGTGACGCTATTAAGCATATAACTGTGAGAATTTTTATCTAATGTGAAGAGAAAAATACATGCGAATGAAATGTTGTAGTCACACAAATAGTGGAGGTGCAATGGCCCAATGGTTAGGGCAGCGGACTCGCGGTCATAGGATCGCGGTTTCGATTCCCAGACCGGGCGTTGTGAGTGTTTATTAAGCGAAAATACCTAAAAGCTCCACGAGGCTCCGGCAGGGGATGGTAGCGAACCCTGCTGTACTCTTTCACCACAACTTTCTCTTACTCTTACTTCTCGTTTCTGTTGTACCTGTATTTCAAAGGGTCGGCCTTGTCACATTCTGTGTCACGCTGAATATCCCCGAGAACTACGTTAAGGGCACACGTGTCTGTGGAATGCTCAGCCACTTGCACGTTAATTTCACGAGCAGGCTGTTCCGTTGATCGGATCAACTGGAACCCTCGTCGCCGTAAGCGACGGAGTGCCAACAAGACAAATAGTTCTGCTCGCCCCAGGCTAACCTAGGGTAACAGAACAACTCTTTTAATGGCTCCAGTAAATTTGATAAGGAAAATACTCCACTAATATGGATATATTTTTAAGCATCGACATACGTACCCTAACACGCATACGTAGTGACCCTCACAAACGCTGAAATACTAGCGCATTTGTACACATAAACTTCCATGTTTGCTATACATACCTGCATCCATCCATCCATCCATCCATACATACAAACATACACACATGCATACATACATACATACATACATACATACATACATACATACGTGCATACATACATATGTGCATACATACATACATATAAACGAGCGAATGAAGAAAGTTATATGCTGTTGCTCGACTTGCTAAAAATAGTAGCAGATTATCCAAGTTTCCCGTACCTTTTAAATTTACAAAAAAAAAAAAAGAAAAAAAAATTGGTAAGAACACAATAAACAATGAGGACCTGAAGATATGATCGAGTGGTCACTGTTGGGTTGACTTAACAACTCTATTAAGTTGTGGCAGTCCTGAACGTGAATATCAACATAGATGCGGGCATACGTACGAATATCTGGAAAACAAAATACAGAAGTGTTTACTTACTCTGCTGTCAACGAAGTAAATTACTTCAGGTAAAAGCGGCGATATATTTTATCTCTTAAATATGATAAATAAATACTCACACAGAGACTCATGCGCACGCACACGTGTAAATATTTAAAACACACACACACACACACACACACACATTTATATATCTATCTATATATATATAATCTGCAATCACGGACACCCGCGTACACATAAACATACAACTTACACACGCCCACAAATACAAATGAACAATCACACAAGGACAGTTGTACAAGTACACACACACACACACACACACACACACACACACACACACACACACACACACACACACACACACACACACATTCATTTTCTAAGCAAGGAGGTATAGGCGTTCGTCTTTATGTCTATAATCACTTATTTACGTTCCACTTGGTCGAACTGAATTATATGAGCTCAACAGAATGACGACAGTAATATGCGACACAAATATACATATCAGCACCGACGCTGACGCCTCAATCTACGCTATATAAATTTTCATATCTGCTTGTCTATACAGTTTCTTTCACATAGATATATACATACGTACACACACGCGAGCGCATACACAAACACACATACACACACTCACACACGCACACGCACACACACACAACACACACACACACACACACACACACACAACACACACACACACACACACACACACTCACATACACACACGCATAAATTTAGATATCTTTCAACCAAAGATTGATCCAGGCCATGTCTAACTTAATAGTACCACCTGATAGGATTATCGAAATCCTTGTTTTGTATGGGGAGACAACAAGGGGTAGCAGTATTCGAGGTGTGGCAGTATATCTATCTATCTATCTATCTATCTATCTATCTATCTATCTATCTATCTATCCATCCATCCATCCATACATACATACATACATCCATGCATATATATACATCCATACATGCATATAGATACATACATATAGATACATACATACATCGATACATACATATACATCCATGCATGCATATAGATACATACATATACATATACATACATACATTTATTTACATACATATACATAAATACATGCATATACATACATATATACATAAATATATACATACTTATGTATATACATACATATATACACACACACACATATATATATATATGTATATA
>NC_068982.1:148266535-148267420 GCF_001194135.2 Octopus bimaculoides | reverse complement strand
GTTCAATAGTCTTTTGAATTTCAGGAGTTTATCTGTGTTTTCATTCCAGACTATGAAACAGTCGTCTAGGAATCTTTTCCAATTTTCTTTTATCTATTGGGAAAAAGGGTTTTCCAAAGGTAGATAAAGATACCTGGTATAGCATTACTTCCAGGTAGCCCATTGTTAGGTTCGCAATGACTGGGGCTGCCCTAGTGCCCAGTATACCTCATAATTATGGGCTAGAGGTAATTCAGTTCAGGCTGGACCAATTTCCAGAAGAAATTCCAAACAGGATCAGTAAAGAATTCATAACGAAATCGGTTGAATTCATCTTACGAAACAACCACTTCATGTTTGACAATACGTTTTACCGACAAAAATCCGGAATTGGTATGGGTACTAGGGCATCCCCAGTCATTGCGAACCTAACAATGGGCTAGAGAGATAGACAGGAAAGTGATAGTAATAGTAGTAGAGTGAGCAGTAGTAATTATTAAGATAAAACTTACTTGGAAACGGATGCTTGGCGTTCGATCATATAATAACATAAATAATATATAGATATATGCATATATCCATACATATATATGTAATACATACATCTATATGTATACATATATGCATATATGGGTACAGGACATCACAAAAAACGTTAAACACAATGAGAAAGGAAAACATAAAGACGAAGACAGAAACGAACTCTTTTTCGAACAACGAAAAAAAAAAAGAAAAACAAACAGAGAAATGAGACATGCAACATAAAGAATATTTCCTTTCTTCAGTTTTTCCTGTTCCATCTACTCCCCGTTTCGAAGGCAAGGACAATACGCGACTTCGTTGGAACGCAAAGCAAATTAAATAAAATTTGGAATTTTTGGCAGAGGGTGATATATATATGTATAA
>NC_068982.1:148264805-148266114 GCF_001194135.2 Octopus bimaculoides | reverse complement strand
TATATAAATGTTGTCTCACATTTGGAAAAGGAAACATTAAATACTTTTTTTTAAGTTTTGGAATATTTATTTAACCAATATACGATCCTTGTTCATTTATGACCTTCATCCAGCGTTCCTCTAACACATATATTCCATCTTCAAAGAATTTGTCATCTTTTTACACTAATAAACTGTTGGAATGCTTCAATCACCTCTTCTTTATTTCAGAATGTTTTATTGCGTATAGCAAACTCGAAGTGTTTAAATATGTGATAATCAGTCGGAGAGATATCAGGAGAATAAGTTGAATGTGCCAAAATTTCATAAGTCAGGCTTTGCAACTTGTGAGCGGTAGCTTGAGAAGTGTGAGGCCGTGCATTGTCATGGAGCAAAATTGGGCTGTTCCTATTCACTAATCTCGGTTGCTTCATTTTTGATTTTTCATGCACACAATCAATTTCCTCACAGTAGGATGTTGCTGTTACAGTTTTTCATTGTGGCAAAAATGAATAATGAATGATCCCTTTTGTTGACCACCATACAGTGACCATCAACTTGTTAGGGAGCAATGGTGGTTTTGGGTAGTGTTTTGGTGTTTCTCCTGTATCTAACCAATGTCCTGTACTCCTGCTGTTATCAAAGAGTATCCATTTCTCATCACACGTAATGGGAAGGAATTTCAACCATGTTTCGTGGTCTGCTACCACAACAGCTCCTTTATAGGATCCAGTTAGCTCAAGACATCATCAGGAGGAACCACGTCCGGTTTCGGCCCCTACTCCTCTACCGTTTTGACGTGGTGGGGCCCCTCCTTTCGAAGGTGTCTTCAGCTCTGGTGTTGGGTACATGTCTTCTTTCACTGTTTGTGCTGTTTGTGACTATTCTAATTCAACTGTGGAATGTCCCTCGCTATGGTTATTTTCCAGGAGGTTCTGGCCACACGTCTTACGGTTCATCAACCCGCGTTGTTGAATTACTTTCTTCTGGCATACCTTCCCTTGGTAGATTAAGATCCAGTTAGCTCAAGACATCATCAGGAGGAACCACGTCCGGTTTCGGCCCCTACTCCTCTACCGTCCAACCGAGATATCAACATGGAACACACTGTAAGGCGTCTATTTCTTTGAATCAAATTAAGTTGATTGGGAATAAACCTATCCATCTTTTTGACTTTTTCAACTTTCTTTAACTGTCAAGAAGCAGTTGCGGGAAATGTCTGGAGCTCTGATCCGATTTTTCAGACTGTTGTTCTCAGATTTCGTTTAACCAAAGCATTTAATTCATCATGCTGAATAACTGATTTTGGTCTCCTTCTTGGTTCATTTTT
>NC_068982.1:148263999-148264470 GCF_001194135.2 Octopus bimaculoides | reverse complement strand
TATATATATATGTAAATATATCAAAATAAAAAGATAAAGAGAGCAATGGTAAGGTTGGAGAAGTATTTTATGGATAGAGTCTTACAGCTGTTTCTGGGAAGATCCAGTACTTCCCTTCGTTGGAGACAGAAAAAATAAAGTAATCTATTATTATATCCAGAGGCGGATATTTTTAGTATGAAGTGGTAAAGGGTGCGATGCGCTGAAAAAAGAGAGAACAGTACTTGAAGTGTAGTTTCATTCCAGTAGTAAATATCCGAGTAGAAATCCGTGTAAAGTACTCCTTATGGGGATAATCCGGAAATAGATGTTGGAACGAAGGGTGTTATAGCATAGATAGCAGAGGTGAATATATGCCATACTGCGATGGATTTTAGCTTGTTTACTTGAAGAATGGCCAAGTAAAGTGAAGGATGAGCGGTAATTAGTCGATATACAGCACTTACTCGGTATTACCTGTATCCTCTTGGG
>NC_068982.1:148257007-148262155 GCF_001194135.2 Octopus bimaculoides | reverse complement strand
TATACGTGTGTGTGTGCATGTGTGCGTGCCACTATATCACAGGAAAGAATTACGATAGGTATAAATTTCATTTCTCTCCCTTCCTCTCCTTTATAGCCGATATAAGTACTTATGTGGTTCAGATGTTATTGTAGACATGCACACATACATGTACAGGTTTACCTACACAGACTTGCTCACACACACACACACACACACACACATGCGTGCACGCACGCATCCACACCACACTTATAGGCATATGGTTAGTTGTGCGTCTTCATTGCTTTATCAGACAAGCGAGAGTAGCACTCAGTTTCTTTTCTTTTTTTTTTTTTTCTTTTTGAGGAAGTCCAAACTGACGAGGAATGATAATGAAATATTTCGTTTGCTTAGCTGCTAAAGTAGAAAGCAACGCATCAAATCAAGAATAGACTTTTCCATAAGAATAGACTTTTCCATATAATAGAAGGGTGCACTACACAAAACCTACCAAATGAACGACAGGTAGTTGTGTTAAACATAGTGACTAATTATGGCCGTCACATCTCCCATAAACAATTACAATACGACGGGCTTCCGTCCAATCAGTTTCATTCAGAGAACTTTGGTCAATTGGAGACTGCTAATGAAAGAAACCTTTAGGGTGCTCCACAGTGTGATCGAACGAAGAACCACATAATTGTAAAGCAAACATTTCAGCTCTACATTTGTACATGTAATATACAAGGTGGCATCAAAAGGTTCCCGGACTACTCTTTTACTCTTTTACTCTGTGGCCATGCTGGAGCACCGCATTTAGTCGAGCATATCGACCCCAAGACATATTCTTTGTAAGCCTAGTACTTATTCTATCGGTCTCTATTGCCGAACCGTTATGTTACGGGGACGTAAACACACCAGCATCGGTTGTCGAGCGATGTTGGGGGACAAACACAAACGTACACACACACACACACACACACACACATATATATATATACATATATACGACGGGCTTCTTTCAGTTTCCGCCTACCAAATCCATTCACAATGCTTTCGTCGGCCCGAGGCTATAGTAGAAGACACTTGCTCAAGGTGCCACGCAGTGGGACTGAACCCAGAACCATGTGGTTGGTAAGCAAGCTACTTACCACACAGCCACTCCTACGATTAGTTATTTTTAATTAAAAAAAATGAAAAATGACTTATTTACCTAGGTTTTAACTCCTTGGAAATAGTCACCTTGAGCAGTAATATACCGGTACCAGCATTCCTACTAGTTTTGGAGTCCGGCCTGGAAGTCATTTTCCATAAACGAGTCGAGGACCTTGTGCGATTCGCTCTGGATCTCCACAGCGGTGTTAAAATGGCGACCTTTAAGCTGGTTGGGGAAAAGATGAAGGTCTGCGGAAGCAATACCATGTTGTTTTTTGCGAAAAACTCGTGAGTGAGGAGAATTCGATGTAGAATCCAATTCTTCGCGCTTCACAGATGCAGTCGCTTTCGCGGAATGTCCTCTCTCAGACGCTTTAAAACATCACGATTGGTGGTTTGACCCTGGGAGACGAATTCTCGATGTGCACTACCACATTTCCAGGGGTGACGCTCGTGGCAGGTCTTTCAGATTGCTTATCGTCTTCCAGGGACGTACTTCCGGTTTTGAAGCCCCCGTGCCACTCGAAACATTGCGTACGACATATTGCCTACGACACATTGCTGCCCTTTGTTTGCACGCTACAGAACTAGTCCGGGAACGTCTTCATACCACAGACTGATGACAGCAATAAGTGTAGAAAATAATATTATACATACATACATGCATAACAAATACATCTGCCTCTGTGTGTATGTGTGTGTGTGTCTGTGTCTGCATGCGTGTGTGTTTGTCTGTCTGTCCTCTGTGTATGTATGTATGTATGTATGTATGTATGTATGTATCTATCTATCTATCTATCTATCTATCTATCTATCTATCTATTTATACACACTTGTAGACACGTATTTGAGGAGGTATGTATATGAGGGTGGAGGCGCAGTGGCCTAGTGGTTAGGGCAGCGGACTCGCAGTCATAGGATCGCGGTTTCGATTCCCAGACCGTTGTGAGTGTTTATTGAGCGAAAACATCTAAAAGTTCCAGGGGATGGTGACGAACCCTGCTGTACTATTTCACCACAACTTTCTCTCACTCTTTCTTCCTGTTTCTGTTGTGCCTGTAATTCAAAAGGTCAGCCTTGTCACACTGTGTCACGCTGAATATCCCCGAGAACTACTTTAACGGTACACGTGTCTGTGGAGTGCTCAGCCACTTGCATGTTAATTTCACGAGCAGGCTGTTCTGTTGATCGGATCAACTGGAACCCTCGACGTCGTAAGCGACGGAGTGCCAACAACAACAATGTATATGAGTATATGGGTGTATATGTATCAATTAGTGTGCTTATTTTTGTGCGTCGTACATCAAAGATAGAAAAAAAAAAATAGAAAATTGATAATTCGATAGTATGTTACACTGAGTTGCGTCCCTTTATACAAGTAACCGTTACTGCTCTTGTAATCGATGAAAATTCTCCTTGAATGTTGTGCTCCAGCATAGTTGCTGGCCTTGTTTGACACCATTAATGAAATAAAAGAATACACTTAAGTGAGTGGAAGTGTGTTTAAAATTGAACACATAAAAATCCAGCTTGTGTCGTAGATATCGCAGTAAATGAAAAAGAGTATAATTTGACGAGCAGTATGTGTAATAGTTAACTCAATCGTTCAGACTGCGAGGAATTAAGCTTCACATGCCGTGGAAGAGTCCTTTCTTTTATTTTTTTCTTTTCGTGCAATGAATCGAGGGATGTTTTAAACACTATCGAAGAAAATGTGATGCGGTATTCGTTTACAGTTCTTTACTTATCTTCGTTATGGACAGTCTACAGAATAAGTACTAGTTAAAGTGGGGTCGATAATAACGAATATTCTACCCGCCATCCTTGCTAAATGTATAGGTTTACACTCATGTGAGAAATCGGTATGTTGCTCATCCCTGGACAAATGATATAAGAAAGAACTAACAATGCGTTTAATTGAGCCGGTCTATGTTCAACATATACAGAATAAATAAATATGGTCAGTGATGTGATAAAAGGCACCAGTGATAATAACAATCGCAGTAGTAATGAAAAAAAAAGTCTCGTAATTAATAGAACTTGAATATTATTAACCCATTACCTCCCATAATTCTATTAACTGGAATTTTTTTTATGAAACTTTGATTTCTAGCATAAAACAGCCTTAGAAACGCGCTGGAATGATCAAAATAACATTTCAAAATAACATTTTAAATAGAAATAAGCGAGATATTGGGTGAAAAATTAGCAAACCTCATTTGAATATCAGAGAAATATACCTAGTAGATATAGCAAAAAGGTTAGATATGTGTAAATATTGACAGATAATTACGAAATTTGTAATTTTTAATTGATCTCATATGAGATCACTGGTAGGTAATGGGTTAATAACAGTTGCGTATTATAAAATATTCACTCAACGGCAAATATTTTAGTCCTTTACCAGTAGGGGCGATAACTCCGGACGTGTTTTGCAAATGATAATTTTGATTTTAAAGTTTTGGCACTAAGGCAGCAATTTCGGTGGAGGAGATAAGTTGATCACATTGACCGCCACCCCTCCTCGACTGGTGCTTATTTTATCGATTGCGAAAGGATGAAAAGCAAAGTCAACTTAGCAGAATTTGAATTCAGAGCATAATGTCGGAAGAAACGCTATCAAGCATTTTGTCCGGCGCGATAACGATCTTGCCAGTTCGCTGCGTAATTGGTTTCAAATTTTAGCAGAAGGCCAACAATTTCCGGTGAGAAGCTAAGTCAGTTACATCGACCCCAGAGCTCAACTAGTACATACTTTATTGACCCCAAAGAGATGAAAGACCAAGTCGACCTCGGTGGAAGTTGAATTCAGAACGTATAGTCGGAAGAAATGCTGCTAAGCAAAGGATAAAATTAATATTAAATGGCAAGAGCAGAGCGGTAGATTAAAAGAATCTTTAGAATGTCGGACAAATGATTTACAATATTTCCGGCTATTTACATTCTGAGTTCAAATTCCGATGAGATTATCTTTTACTTCTATCCTGGTGGTGGTGGGGGGAGGGGGTTGATAAAGTACTTGTAAAACGCTAGAGACGAGGCTTATCGACTATCACACGTTAATGTGCACGTTATGTATGTATGTATGTATGTATGTATGTATGTATGTATGTATTATGTACGTGTATGTGTGAGTGTGCGCGCGCGTCGTATGTATGCATGCATGCATGTATGTATGTATGTATGTATGTATACTCTTTACTCTTTTACTTGTTTCAGTCATTTGACTGTGGCCATGCTGGAGCACCGCCTTTAGTCGAGCAAATCGACCCCAGGACTTATTCTTTGTAAGCCTCGTACTTATTCTTTCGGTCTTTTTTGCCGAACCGCTAAGTTACGGGGACGTAAACACACCACCATCGGTTGTCAAGCGATGTTGGGGAGACAAACACAGACACACAAACATATACACACACATACATATATATACACATATATACGACGGGCTTTTTCCACCTACAAAATTCACTCACAAGGCTTTGGTCAGCCCGAGGCTATAGTAGTAGACACTTGCCCAAGGTGTCATGCAGTGGGATTGAACCTGGAACCATGTGGTTCGTAAGCAAGGTACTTACCACACAGCCGCTCCTACGCCTATGTTTATATATAAAAAAATTACTTGCAAACTTTGCACCGAAATTAAACATTACTAGTTGACTTCACATGGACAGATAAAAAAAGAATGTTATCAAGTAAAACATTTATTCTAATACAATTAAACCTTGGGAGAGGCATTATGCCGGTAATAAACACACGCACTGGTTCAGTCCTTTATTAATTTATATAGTTTTTTGTTAAATTATTTCATTGCACTCTTGCAATCTCTTCAGTAACTTGTCTCTCCACTTCCATTTATTTTGAATGTATGATCTGGCGTTGTTTTAGCGTTGTTTCGAAACTGTTTGGTATGAGCATGTGAGTGTGTGCAAGCTCGTATGTGTGCACGCTCATATGTGTGCACGCACTTATGTGTTCGTGCTTATATGTAAGTATGTGCGTCCATATTTGTGTTTGTAACAATTTCGTTTATAT
>NC_068982.1:148253418-148256442 GCF_001194135.2 Octopus bimaculoides | reverse complement strand
GTGGTGGTGGTGGTGGTGGTGGTTGCAGTGATTGTATTTTTGTTGCCACTTTGCATGTCATTGCTCTTATCACTTCAGCATTTAGTCTTATTGTTGTTGATGTTGTTGTTGTTGCAGCAGTCGTCATCATCCTTGTTGTCATCGTCGTCGTCACTTTTTCTGGGTGCGTTGTTGCTGATGTTCTTATTTCTGCCTTTGGTGTTGCTGTTTTTAATAACTTTCTGTTCCCACTGAATGTTGTTATTGTTGTTGTCATTACTGATCGACAGGTTGTTGCTCTTACAAAACCTCTCGCCACTTTTCGTCCTCAATAAGTAACTGTCAAAGCAACGATGTCCTGTTGTCTCGTGGGGGGTGACTGGGAGAGGTGGACGTTTTTGCTTTGCTAAGCAAAAGCTCCAAAGCAAATGACTGACTCAGCGTTAATGCTAGTACGACAAGCAGGATTACCTTCCACTATTCCCCACTATACGTCAAAGAGAAAATTGTTGACATTTTTAGTAAAAAAATATTTGTTTGCACGTTTGGTATGACGAGGTAAAACAGCTTAGGTCTCATTCAATTAAGAGGGCACAAGGCCAGCAATTTCAAGTGAGGGATATATCGTTTACATCGACTCCACTGATCAGTTGGTACATATTTATCGACCCCGAAAAGATGAAAAGCAAAGTCAACCGCGGCAGAATTTGAACCCAGGGCATGAAGATGAACATAATGCCCTAAGCATTTTGACCAGTATGCTAACAATTACGTCAGCTCGCCGGCTTAATGCTTTAAACAATATTATTTTCAAATTTTGACACAAGGCCAGCAATTTCGGGGATGGGAGAAAGTTTTGTGCACTGACCCCAGTACGAACTGGTACTTATTTTATCGATTTCCGAAAGGATGAAAGGCTAAAATCAACCTCGGTAGAATTAGAACACAGATCGTAAAAACGGGTGAAATGCTGCAAAGTATTTTGTCCGGCGTTCTAAGGATTCTGCCAGCTCGTCTCCTGAATACCATAAACAATATTATCAAACAAAATTCTAAATTTTATCAGAAAATTAATAAAGTACGGTGCAAAATTAGAGGCGTTGATGTTCATAATTAAAGGAACTCACTAACAATTTGGTGGGAGGGGTTTCGATATCATCAGCCCCAGTGATTAACTGGTACTTGTTTTATCGATCCTGAGAGGATAAAAGACAAAGTCGACCTCGACGAATATGAACTTAGAAAGTAAAGACGCACGAAATGCTGCTAAGCATTTTGTCCGGCCCGCTTTGGCCTATATAGAGATGACACTTCAACAATCTCTAGAGGCGTGAACAGGCACACCTTGGACAGGATTATTCTTTGGCTAATTTCTTGAGGATGATGGTATTTCATAGAATCAGTCCTCTTATGTGCTTTTCCCTTGTCTGTTGACCTTTCTGGTGTATGAGGGCGTTTGATACGGATGCCCTCATCTGTACCTCATGCCGGGCCACTGGTTCATCCGGTATGGACGAGAAGAATATTTCCAGTACCTTTTTGAAGATATCTACAGTGTGTAAATTTCTTAATTTTCGCGGCAGGGCATTGAAGAGCTGTGGGTCTTTAAATCCACTTTGCTGTGTACCGTTCAGTAAGTCATCTTCTTCTAGGAACATTAACTGTTTCTTTTCGATAATTCGTTCTATAATATAATACAATTCAATATGATGTAATATAATATAACACAATATAATATATAAAATAATACAATATGATATAATACATATGATATGTTTCAGTACCTGGTCCTGAATTTAGAAAAAGTACAATAAAGAGGCGTCCAGTTCGGGCAGTTGAATAAGCCTTAATGCCGAAATTAAGTGCTAGCCATTCCAGAATTTTCTGTGTAGATTATTAGATTTCTGTCGAATCTTCGCTCCAGGGAGTAAAGTCGTAGTTTTTACGTCTCTCCCTGTAGTTCATCTCCAACACTGTTACAAACCTTTTTAGTGTAGTTGTTTTGGACCGCTTCAAGCCCTGCTGTTAGTATGGCACTATGAGGAAACCATAGCTAACAGCATTATTCCAGGCACCTGAGAACCAAGATCCTCCACAGAGCCAGCATAAATCCTTAGTCTTTTGTCTCAAGGGACCTTGGTATCCATTCTGCCAGTTGTCTGCATTTTACTGCCATCTTGGTAGTGTGCTTATGAAATGATACATCATTGCGCGTACTGATCCCCAAGTGTCTCAATGCTCATGATTCTAATACTGCGGTGCCTTCGAGCTCTGCATATGCAGGCTGTGGTACATTTTTTGAGCTGATAGCGCAGTATTTGAAATTTTCCAGCATTAAAATGCATGTCGTTCATTTCTGCCCACTTGTATGTTGCTGTAAGCTTGCAACATCGTCTGGATTCTTTATTGCCTATGATAGTCTTGTATCATCGGCGTAGCTAGTGACGGTAGCTCTCAGAGTGACCGTGGGAATGTCTAAGAGAGCTGTTATAAACAGTAATAGCCGCAAGATAATTTTCCAGTGGGACGCCACTTAGAATTTGTGTTTTCTCACAGAGGACAACTTTGGCTGCAACTGCCTGATTTCTATCTTTTGAAAAGTCATGCAGTCACTCTCCCTGTTTCCAGCTATGTCAAGGTCTCACAGCTTGGGAATTATCATACCATGACCTACATTATCAAAGGCTTTTGCAAAATCAAGATATATCACATAGACATCTGAATGTTCAAGCAGTTGTTTCAAAACCCAGTCATAGTGTTGTAAGAGCTGTGTGAGATAGCTTCTTCCTGGACTGAAGTCATGCTGTGTACCGTTCAGGAAGTCATCTTCTTTTAAGAACATTAACTGCTTCTTTTTGATGATTCATTCTATAATAAAATACAATTCAATATAATATATAATATAGTATAATATAATATAACATAATATAATATAACACAATATAATATATAATATAATACAGTATAATATATATGATATAATATGTTTATATGATATAGTATACTACAATATCGTATAATATAATGTGTATATGTATATATATA
>NC_068982.1:148249778-148251879 GCF_001194135.2 Octopus bimaculoides | reverse complement strand
TAAAAATCCAAATGTGAGGAAGAATACATAAGTCCATCTTGACATAGCCGAGTCTATCAGGCTAGTAATTGATTCTAGACAAAAGTTTTAACTGTCTCAGAACTACTGATTCCAAAACTACAAATTTTTCTCTAATTGATAGCGATATTTATGGTACACACAGAACAAAAAACAGAAGAGAAGAGTAAAAAAACAAACCTGCCTTTAGTTAATTGGGTACGACGTTTCACGGTTAAGGGTATGAATTTCCCCATTCCGATCTTCAGCCCAATATTCTAATAAATTTGCCAATGTCTAAATAACTCACGTTAATTTTGACCATGCAACATCAAGACCACGTGAGGCAGACATTAAGAAATTTATCGGCCAGTGATTTTAAAATCTCTCACTGGCTGCATAGCGTTTTGGGGAGGACTCCCTCATACCAGTGGGCGTTAAAACACCTTAAAGTCATAGACAGGTGAGACAACAAGCCTCAATCTCGTTCAGAAGTGGTGGATACCAATATTTCACCATTTTTGTAGCTTATCAACATCACGTACCTGAATCACATCGGTACATTAAGTATGTGAAGTCGATAAGGTTTACAATGCTAGCGCTGCTTTTAATTCATAGTGTGTGTGTATACACACACACACACACACACACACACACACACACATATATATATATATATATATATTGATATTGATATAGGGTGAAAATTGATAATTAACATCTAATAATTTCACCAAGTAGTTCGGTATGTTAAAAGAACCATTATCGGTAAACTTATACAAAATTTTTATAATTATAAGCATAATTGAAAATTAGGGCTCAGCAAAAATTGCATCACCACATACCGAAATTTAGAAATAGCAGTTAAATACTATGCCACTACCATAATATATCTCTGTCTGGGAGATATATTATGGTAGTGGAATAGTATTTAACTGTTATTTCTAAATTTCGGTATGTGGTGAATCAATTTTTGCTGAACCCTAATTATAATTATGTTTATAAATATATATATATATATATATATATATGAGAAAAAATAATAATCAGGTACTCAGATGTCTGGATGGTTGTATATTTACAGCTTTTCATTGATATGTCAGATGTTTTATAAATTAGCGCTTTCACCTAGTCTTGTAGGTTTATCAAATTTGATAAACCTACAAAAATTTGATAAACCTACAAAAATTTGATAAACCTACAAGATTAATTTCTCTCAAAATTTGATAAACCTACAAGACTAGGTGAAAGCGCTAATTTATAAAACATGTGACATATGAATGAAAAGCTGTAAATATACAACCATCCAGACATCTGAGTACCTGATTATTATTTTTTCTAATATATAATTCCTGTACATCACCTCCAAACTTTCCAATATATATGTATATGTATATGTGTGTGTGTGTGTGCGTGTGTGTATGTTGTGTGTGTAAGTGTATACATAATACATATACTCAGACATACACATACACACAGGCACGTACACACACAATGGCAATGATGGTTGAAAACCTTTCACTATCACTTTCTGAAGATGAAATTACATTTTCTGATCCGTTGCACATCAGTCGAAAATACAATGAATGCAAAAATGGCGTAAGTAGTCTGCACAGATATGTGCCTTATTTAAATAAACAATAGCTTGTTATGATAACTGTAAATATTTATGGTTTCATTGTTATGATCTTTTCCGGTTGATTTATTGACAGAAGTTTCCCTCTTAAATATCTCTTTGATGTCCATTACTTTAAAACACCGAAGCAATTTTCTCACATCTCACATTTGTATACGTATGCATGCATGCATGTATGTTTGCATGTATGTATGTTTGCATGTATGTATGTTTGTATGTATGTATGTATGTATTATGTATGAATGCATGGATATATGGATGGAAGCATGGATGTATGTAGGAAAGGAGGTAAGTATGTACGTATGTAGGTATACAGAGGTCTATGTATATATATATATATGTGTGTATGTGTGTGTGTATGTATAAAAGTATAGTTACATACATACATACACATACACATATATATGTATTTATCTGTATCTATATCTATATATCTATATATATATATATATATATATATATATATAT